>NC_060891.1:23081878-23371878 GCF_014805685.1 Silurus meridionalis | reverse complement strand
ATGAGCAAAGCCATAACGTCTCATGGGGAATCTAGGAGCTTTCAGCCGCATGAATTGTGGGTAGATTGAGAAATAAAGCAGATAGCTGGTGAAGTTAACATTTGCTTACGCAAAGCAACCCACGGCTCGGCTTGATCGGTTTAGCAGGACAAACATGGACGAGTTTTGTAGGGTTGAAAGTTTAGTCTCTTTGCCAGCTGGGCTATACTGTCAGGATGTGTGATTCATGTGAAACAATGGAGAAGTTTAAATGGACTGAAGACTCTGTGCTTGGGATGCATCTGAAGATCTGTATTTCTTACCCGTACAGCTAAAAGTCAAAATGTATGTCTGATAAGATAATTTGCACGGCCTGCAATTTCCAACCTTTGCTTGTTAAAAAAACCCTTCTGATTCAGAAGAAAGATCAGTACGTGGTTAAAACACTATTCTTTGGAATTGAATCACACACAGTTGTAAATTTTAATCCCACCACAAACAAGATTTTTTCAATGGGTTCTTGAGCAGATCCTATACATTCAACTGCAATTATAAGTCACTTAATTTCTTAAAATTGAAAAAAAGCACTGTGAAATCCTTCAGAAAATTACAACAGAGCCAAAGAGTAAGACGGGATGTGCTGGAGAGATGTTTAGAGACATAATTAACCAGAAAACAGCCAAAAATGGGAGGTGGTGGTTCAGTGGTTAAGGGTCACCTTAACTACACTAAGGAACTACACTCACCGTCCACTATAATTGGAGCACTTGTGCATTCATGCAGGTATCGAATCAGCTAATCATATAACATCAGATCAATGCATAGAATCAAGTTCAAGAGCTTCAGAAGAATCTTCATATCGAACATCAGGTTTATTCTGATTTCAGTGATCATTGATAATGGCATGGATTTTTGATTGAGTGTGTGTTCTTAGATACTTTTCTGCTCACCACAGTTACAATAGACTTCCTGTCAGCTCAGACTAGTCTGGTCATTCTCCTTTGATCTCTTTCATCAAAAAGGTGTTTCAGAGCAAAGACCATTCACACAGAGGATTTTTTGGCACCCACATCCATGCCATTATGTAAATCCCAGAGATTAAATTTTTTTAATTTGGTTCACGACAAACATCAGAGTGAAGAAAAGGTCTGATTTCAGTGATTTTTTGATCCTGAAATGGTTGACGTTATTGGATTGGGCTGGTTTGAGTATTTGTGACTGAGTGTGGGTTCTGAGATGCTTCTCTGCTCACCACGGTTGTAAAGAGTGATTATTTGAGCAACAATAGACTTCCTGTCAGCTCAGACCAGTTTGCTCATTCTCCTTTCATCTCTTTTATCAACAAGGTGTTGCAGGGAGCAAACCATTCACACACAGAAGGTGGTTTTATTTAGTTTTTTTGCCACCCAAATCCTTGCCATGGTGTGAATTCCACAGATTACACTTTTTCCCAGTTCTGATGTCTGGTGTGAACTGGAGCAAAAACGTTTTTGCAGATGATTAGAATTTAATTCAGTGATTAGGAATTTCATATGTCTTGTATTATAGTAAAAACAAAGTGGCACTGATGCATATGTGTGTAAAGGCTGTTGACTTTTTATCCGAAGGGAAAAAAATATTCTGAATTACGTAACTTTTGTTGCTTAAGTTAACAGTTGACTTGTTTTGCAACTTATTGTTTATTACTAAATGGAAACAATTCTTGTGCTCACATTTTGCTAAACCGCAGAGTGTAGTGTTTTATTGTTCTAGATTTTTCCCTGCATTTAATTGAATTACAGGTACATACTTAATTTATCATCTCCTTTTATACAGAATTTTGGATGAACTAAAGAAGCAGATATTTGGACATGACACTTGGTTAAACAGACGTTTACATACATGACATTTTGAACTTTTTGTGTGTTTGTGTAAGAGGGAGGAATAATGAGTTCTATACTTTAGGGAGCTGTTACTGTGGTATGCAATTGATTTTTAGAGATTTTATTTACTTGAATGACTGAAGTTGGGAAAATGCCACATGTGGTGTAGAACTGATTAAACAGCTGTTTACCCACAGCAATTATGAGAATAGCAAAAGGCAGGCAAATGTACATGTGAAGAAACTGCATAGACAGTGTAGTTTAAACCTGTATTGGTGCAGGCTAGTCTAGTGTTTATCCTGCTAGTTAGTCCTTTTATCTCTACAATACAATATAGAACAATACAATGCAATAAAATAGAATAGAATAGAATAAAAAAAATTACAAAATAAATAAAATAAAATAAGATTAAATAAGATAAAAACTTTCATGGACATCACATTTTGAAATATATGTTATCATCATGATACTTAATTTCACACTTATGATTAAAAAAAGTTTTCATAATCATAAAGTAAAAATAAACAAACAAATTAATTAATTAATAGACTTCACAATTGACCATTTATGCCATTTTCATGTACAAAATAAGAAATCTTATATAAAAAGAAAATTAGTTCCACTTTGCTTTGTGTGTGTGTGTTTGACTTTTTTACCATTTAGATCTTTGCGTAGTTTATTGAGGTCTCGGCGGAAATCGTCAAACTTCATTTGTGATGCCTGGAAAAGGTCCTGTGGCTCCGGTAAAAGGTACACACACGTGTCCTGCCCTGCATCCTGACACACACACACACACACACACACACACACACACACACACACACACACACACACACACACACAGAATCAGTTAAACAAAGCAGTTATGCTGAGAGACAGAGTGTTTAGAAACATGTGCCAGATCAGCACAAGACCAACTTTATTCCACAAATCTCATTTCCTCTCGTGGCGTTTGAGTAAACAGTCAGACAGTGTTATAATTGAATCTTGGTACAAAAAAAGAAGAAGTAAATTAAGATTAGGTTAATGTGTAGTATTTTGTCCTGTCCTGTCCTGTCTATGTGGCCCAAATGTTATTTTTAATCATATATGCCAAGTATTGTAGAGATTCAGTAAAAATAAAAAAAAATAAAAAATAAGTAAGTAAATAAATAAATAAATAAATAAATATAATAATAATAATAATAATAATTATAATAATAATATATACTGTTACACCCTGTTTGGTTTATATATATATATATATATATATATATATATATATATATATATATATATATATATATATATATATATATATATATATATATAAAATATTTATTTTATTTTTTAATTTTTATTTTTTTCCGGTGTGTACACCGAATGCAATCCTTTTAGGTGCGGAACATAATTCAATTCTGAGTTCCCTCAGGAATGGATTTAAGTAGTGGATCGCACGTTTGTTTAGTCTCTGCCTCACACTTTGATCGCATTTTTTAATTATTATTTAACTTAAAAACATGCACAACAATGCCAGGGGTGTAAAAAAGAAACTAGAGATAGCGTAGTGCCACAGTGATTCCGTACAGGTCTGAAAATGCTAAAGAATCCATAGTGCTAGCTAGCGTTTTATTTTAAGCTTCAAGAATTTCTCATAAAAGGAGAAAATCCTGACAATTCCACGGAGTGAATGAATGAAGGATGGAAGGAATGAAGACATTTGTTAAAGTATGCTGAAATAAGTAAAACAGTTAAACTGATCATATCTTTAGAAGATTAAATACTAAATGTAACACACACACACACACACACACACACACACACACACACAACATCACAGAGCAGCTGGATGTTAGACACATGGCACTTCTCCACATTTTGCTTAAGGATGCCCCACAGGTGCTGACTAGGGTTTCAGGCGTGGAGTTAAACTTGGCCACATTTTCAGAGGACAATAAATCTATACTGCTTTGTGATCATCAACATATAAAGACAGACAAGAGGACAATCCAATGTCCACCCACAAACTAGCCAAACAAACAAATATCCAGACATACAGATAACCAACAAACTAAATTGTCAGACATCTAAAAAAAAAAAAATCACAATTAATCTATTAATCAATTAACCAAATAATCAATCACTCATCCAATCAATCAATCAATCAATCAGACAATTAACAGACATACCGACAGAAAAGCAAATGAACAATCAATCAATCATTCAATCAACAAAAAAAAATCAATCAACCAACCAATCAATTAATCAATAAATTAATCAATCAATCTAACATACAGTCATACATTAGACAATCAAACAAATGAACAATCAATCAATAATTATTGCCTCATTCAATCAGACACATACAATCAAACAAATAAGCAAAAAGACACACAATCAAACAGACACATAAATGTTTGTACAAACTGCATGCCTAAACCATTACACACACACACACACACACACACACACACACACACACACACACACACACACTATAAAAAATCATCCAAAACAGTTCTAGTGTAAGATGGTATCAGCTCATGCCTCCTACCTGAGCTTGATGCTGATGCAGAGTAACACCAAACCCAGTAATTTGTCCTTAAAGGTGAATGTGTTTGTGGCATCCTGTTGTCCATGTTTAGAGATAAATTTGATGTGTGTGTGTGTGTGTGTGTGTGTGTGTGCTGAATACAGTGTCTGCTAATTGTTTTAATGGTTTATCATCAGTGTCAGACTTCACACACCTACACATCTCGGCTGATCTGCTGCATTTCGAGATAGACGGAAAAGTGTGCACATTGATTCGACATGGTTTTGTTATATTGTTTTAAAAGACCAGAATATGTAAGTGTGTAGAGAAGCACAGAAAAAACAAACATCTTTTCTCAATTAAACACCCCAACGTCACAAGCCCACATCTGTCACAGCTGCTTATTTAGACCCTCGGCTCCACCGAGTCGCTTGATGGTCAGTCGTAGAAAAAAATAAGGGTGAATTGAAGAAAAAAATAAATCAGAGAGAAATGAACAGGGACTAGAAAAAAGTGCACCTCTTCAAAGTGTCGCATATAATAAGCAACGATGAAGGAGAGGAGACTCCGGGAGTTATCCTGAGAGAGAGCGAAAGAGAGAGAGAGAGAGAGAGAGAGAGAAGAGATGAAAATCATTCCACACTCACATTTTTTTCCAAATCATTCTTTTTATCACTTTTGTTCTTGATCCTTCTATATCTCTTTTTTTCCTGTTACTCTTTCACCAAGACTCTCTTTTGTCTATCATTCTCTTTCTTTTTCACTTTTTTCTCACTATTTCTCAATGACTCTCTTTTTTTCTATCACTGTTTTTCATCAATCTTTCAATTGCCTTTTATTTCAATCCCTCTTTTTTCATTCAGTGCTTTTCTCTAACATTCTTTGTGGAGGGGAAGGAAAGATTCTGGAGTGAGTTAGATGAAGTGGTAGAAGGTGTACCTAGGAAAGAATTATTGGTGATTGTGGCAGACTTTAATGGGCATGTAGGTGAAGGGAACAGAGGTGATGAGGAGGTGATGGGTAGGTATGATTTTAAGGAGAGGAATGTGGAAGGGCAGATGGTGGTAGATTTTGCTAAAAGGATGGAAATGGCAGTGGTGACACTTATTTTAAGAAGAAGGGGGATCATAGGGTGACATAAGAGTGGAGGAAGGTGCACACAGGTGGACTATGTGCAATGCAGGAGATGTAACATAAAGGAGATTGGAGACTGTAAGGTGTTGGCAGGGGACAGTGTAGCTAGACAGCATCGGATGGTGGTCTGTAGGATGGTTTTGGAGGCGAAGAAGAAGAGGAGGAGAGTGAGGACTGAAAGAAGAATAAGATGGTGGAAACTGAAGGAGGAAGAGTGTAGTGTGAGGTTCAGGGAAGAGGTCAGAGAGAGGCTCAGTGGTGTTAAGGAGGTGTTGGATGATTGGGCAACTACTGCAGGAGTGATGAGGAGGCAGCTAGAAAAGTACTTGGTGTGACATCTGGAAATAGAAAGGAAGACAAGGAGACGTGGTGGTGGAATGAGGAAGTGCAGGAGAGCATAAGGAGAAAGAGGTTGGCAAAACAGAAGTGGGATAGACAGAGTGATGAGAAAAGTAGGCAGGAGTACAAGGAGATGCGGCAGCAGGTTAAGAGGATGTGGCGAAAGCCAAGGAAAAGGCATATGAGGAGCTGTATGAGAGGTTGGACACTAAGGAAGGAGAAAAGTTTATACCGATTGGCCAGGCAGAGGACCGAGCTGGAAAGGATGTACTGCAAGTTAGAGCAGTAAAGGATGGAGAGGAAATGTGTTGACTAGTGAGGAGAGTGTGTTGAGAAGGTGGAGGAGTATTTTGAGCAGCTGATGAATGAGGAAAATCAGAGAGAGAGAAGGTTGGATGATGTGGAGTTGGTGAAGCAGGATGTAGATAGGATTAGTAAGGAGGAAGTGAGAGCAGCGATTAAGAGGATGAAGAGTGGAAAGTCGGTTGGACCAGATGACATACCGGTAGAAGCGTGGAGATGTTTAGGAGAGATGGCAGTGGGTTTTGACCAGATTGTTTAACAGGATTTTGGAAGGTGAGAAGATGCCTGAGGAATGGAGAAGAAGTGTGCTGGTACCGATCTTTAAGCATAAAGGAGATGTGCAGACCTGCAGTAACTACAGGGGAATTAAGTTGATCAGTCACACCATGAAGTTATGGGAAAGAGTAGTGGAAGCCAGGCTGAGAGAAGAGGTGACCATCTGTGAGCAACAGTATGGTTTCATGCTGAGGAAGAGCACCACAGACGCCTTATTTGCTTTGAGAATGTTGATGGAGAAGTATAGAGAAGGACAGAAGGAATTGCATTGTGTATTTGTGGATTTAGAGAAGGCGTATGACAGGGTGCCAAGAGAGGAGTTGTGGTATTGTATGAGGAAGTCAGGTGTGTCAGAGAAGTATGTGAGGGTGGTGCAGGACATGTATGAGGACAGTGTGGCGGCAGTGAAGTGTGCAGTAGGTACGACAGACTGGTTTAGAGTGAAGGTTGGACTGCATCAAGGATCGGCCCTGAGCCCTTTCCTGTTTGCAGTGGTGATGGACAGGTTGACGGACGAGGTCAGACAGGAGTCTCCTGGACTATGATGTTTGCGGATGATATTGTGATTTGTTGTGAGAGTAGGGAGCAGGTTGAGAAGAGCCTGGAGAGGTGGAGATATGCGCTGGAGAGAAGGGGAATGAATCTCAGTAGGAGTAAGACAGAATACATGTGTGTGAATGAGAGGGAGGGCAGTGGAGTGTTGCGGTTGCAGGAGAAGAGCTTCAGAAGGTGGAGGAATTCAGGTACCTGGGGTCAACAGTGCAAAGTAATGGAGAGTGTGTTAGAGAAGTGAAGAAAAGAGTGCAGGCAGGGTGGAGTGGGTGGAGAAGAGTGACAGGAGTGATTTGTGATAGTAGGGTATCTGCAAAATTGAAAGGGAAAGTTTATAGGACTGTGGTGAGACCTGCGATGTTGTATGGTTTAAAGACAGTGGCATTGAGTAAAAGACAGGAGGTGGAGCTGGAGGTAGCAGAGCTGAAGATGTTGAGGTTTTCGTTGGGAGTGGCGAGGATGGATAAGATTAGAAATGAGTTTATTAGAGGGACAGCGCATGTAGGATGTTTTGGTGACAAGGTGAGGGAGGCGAGATTGAGATGGTTTGGACATGTGCAGAGGAGGGACATGAATTATATTGGTAGAAGAATGCTGAGGATGGAGCCACCAGGTAGGAGGAAAAGAGGAAGGCCAAGAAGGAGGTTCATGGATGTGGTGAGGGAAGACATGCAGGTAGCTGGTGTAAAAGAGGCAGATGTAGAGGACAGGGTGGTATGGAGACTGATGATCCGCTGTGGCGACCCCTAATGGGAGCAGCTGAACGAAGAAGAAGAAGAAGAGAGAGAGAAGGTTGGATGATGTAGAGTTAGTGAAGCAGGATGTAGATAGGATTAGTAAGGAGGAAGTGAGAGCAGCGATTAAGAGGATGAAGAGTGGAAAGTCGGTTGGACCAGATGACATACCGGTAGAAGTGTGGAGATGTTTAGGAGAGATGGCAGTGAAGGTTTTAACCAGATTGTTTAACAAGATTCTGGAAGGTGGGAGGATGCCACAGGAATGGAGAAGGAGTGTGCTGGTACCAATCTTTAAGCATAAGGGAGATGTGTAGACCTGCAGTAACTACAGGGGAATTAAGTTGATCAGTCACACCATGAAGTTATGGGAAAGAGAAGTGGAAGCCAGGCTGAGAGAAGAGGTGACCATCTGTGAGCAACACTATGGTTTCATGCCGAGGTAGAGCACGACAGATGCCTTATTTGCTTTGAGGATGTTGATGGAGAAGTATAGAGTAGGACAGAAGGAATTGCATTGTGTATTTGTAGATTTAGAGAAAGCATACTACAGAGTGCCAAGAGAGGAGTTGTGGTATTGTATGAGGAAGTCAGGTGTGTCAGATAAGTATGTGAGGGTGGTGCAGGACATGTATGAGGACAGTGTGACAGCAGTGAAGTGTGCAGTAGGAACGACAGACTGGTTCAGGTTGAAGGTTGAACTGCATCAAGGATCGGCCCTGAGCCCTTTCCTGTTTGCAGTGGTGATGGACAGGTTGACGGACGAGGTCAGACAGGAGTCTCCCTGGACTATGATGTTTGCAAGTGATATTGTGATTTGTGGTGAGAGCAGTAAGCAGGTTGAGAAGAGCCTGGAGAGGTGGAGATATGCGCTGGAGAGAAGGGGAATAAAAGTCAGTAGGAGTAAGATAGAATACATTTGTGTGAATGAGAGGGAGGGCAGTGGAGTGGTGCGGTTGCAGGGAGAAGAGGTGGAGAAGGTGGAGGAGTTCAGGTACCTGGGGTCAACAGTGCAAAGTAATGGAGAGTGTGTTAGAGAAGTAAAGAAAAGAGTGCAGGCAGGGTGGAGTGGGTGGAGAAGAGTGACAGGAGTGATTTGTGATAGTAGGGTATCTGCAAGAATGAAAGGGAAAGTTTATAGGACTGTGGTGAGACCTGCGATGTTGTATGAATTAGAGACAGTGGCATTGAGTAAAAGACAGGAGGTGGAGCTGGAGGTAGCAGAGCTGAAGATGTTAGGGTTTTCGTTGGGAGTGACGACGATGGACAAGATTAGAAATGAGTTTATTAGAGGGACAGTGCATGTTGGACGTTTTGGTGACAAGGTGAGGGAGGCGAGATTGAGATGGTTTGGACATGTGCAGAGGAGGGACTTGAATTATATTGGTACAAGAATGCTGAGGATGGAGCCACCAGGTAGGAGGAAAAGAGGATGGCCAAGGAGGAGGTTTATGGATGTGGTGAGGGAAGACATGCAGGTACTTGGTGTGAAAGAGGAAGATGTAGAGGACAGGGTGGTATGGAGACGGATGATCCGCTGTGGGGACCCCTAATGGGAGCAGCCGAAAGAAGAAGAAGAAGCTCTTCGACCTTTTCGCATTTTGACCGGTTTTAAGGAACGGATTAAGGTCGATAAGCGGGGTACCACTGTATTTATATTTTTGTTAATAATAAGTGAGTTGGTGTAGCAGCTAACTCCTGATTTGTTGTTAAAAGTGAAATGGTTGTTACTATGGCAATCTATAGTAGCAACGTCTACTAAGTGACTTCATTGTATGGAGACTGGAGGTCACTAAAATCTCTGCATGTGTGATTGTAACCTAAAACAACATAGTTTCTATAGCAACAGTGTACATTTGGATTTATACAGCAGGTGCTACACATATACATTAAAAAAAAGTTATTTTAAGCATGGTGTCAGTGTTCTGTAAAGGTCAGAGGTGAGTGGATCATGAGGAATTAAAATCATGCCTTTTTATTCTTCAATGAAATGTGACATTTTAGCTGCTTTTGTTTTTGTTAAGTTACTCTTATAAGGGCATGGACAAGGGAATGGTGATGATGATGATGTTGATAAAGAAGAACATGTCCCACCCACTCACACTGCTCTTAACATCTTTGAGTTTGGGCAGGACATCAAGCGTAAAGCCGTCTGCTTGTCCCCGACTCCTGTTCCCTCCATTCATGAAGTTTCCGAATGCGAGAATCAGACCGAGAAGCTGCAGCACACCTTTACTACTGCTCAGAGCCTGAGGAGACAACAGTTACAGTTTATCTATCTATCTATCTATCTATCTATCTATCTATCTATCTATCTATCTATCTATCTATCTATCTATCTATCTATCTATCTATCTATCTATCTATCTATCTATCTATCTATCTATCATCACCACCATCTTCCTGTATCCTGGGTTTTCTCTTTCCAACTCTGTTTCTCTATCTGTCTTTTGTCTCTATTTACTGGTTTGTCTCTTTCTTACTCTCTTTGTCTATCACTCTCTCTTTGTCCCCCTCTTTCCTTCTCTGTTTCTCTATTTTTTTATTTTCTCTGTATTAGTTCTGCCTTTTTCTTACTTTTTTGCTATCGCTCTCTACATCTCACTCCTGTCTGTCTGTCTGTCTGTCTGTCTGTCTGTCTGTCTGTCTATCTATCTATCTATCTATCTATCTATCTATCTATCTATCTATCTATCTCTCTCTCTCTCTCTCTCTCTCTCTCTCTCTCTCTCTCTCTCACACGCTCTCTCACCATGCACACTCTCTGCAGCAGGCTGATCTTCCTTGTTACAGAGCTGATGCTCTCAGTGAATGTGGATTGAACCAGGATGCAGAAAACTCGTTCTGAGAACTGAGGAATCTCCGCCAGCTGCAGCAGGAACCTGTGTGTGTGTGTGTGTGTTTGTGTGTGTGTGTGTGTGTTATAAAAGAGAGAATAAGAGGTAAACCATATTAAAGATTAAGATAGATTAAAATACTTGAAATAATAGTGTATAAGAATATGCACATTGTATATTCATGATGTAGTGTGTGACCCTATAGTGTGTGTGTGTGTGTGTGTATGTGTGCCTCACTGTTCAGGCTTGTCTAGTGGTTGCTCTTTCCCTTTGCTGGACTTGAGGTGTCGCTCGATCTGATCCATTTCTTCTCTCTGGGCTCGCTGTTCCCATGGAAAAGAAAAGTAAGCATCAGTTTACACGGAATCAGTCACATGATCAAGAGATCACCCATAATTACTGCAAATATGATAGTATGTCGAGTCAGTGAGGGCGTGTGTGTGCGTGTGTGTGCGTGTGTGTGTGTGTGTGTGTGTGTGTGTGTGTGTGTGTGTGTGTGTGTGTGTGTGCATGTGGTTTTCTGTGCAGGAATCAGAGACAGTGTGGTGTCTCTCACACAAAAGACAAACACTTTAATAAATCTCTCAGGCTAGAGAGAGAGAAAGAGAGAAAAAGGCAGACAAATAGACGTTCAGAGAGACAGAAAGAAATACACACAGTCAGAGATACAGATAGAGATACACACAGTCAGAGAGACAGATAGAGATACACAAACAGTCAGAGAGACAGATAGAGATACACACACAGTCAGAGAGACAGATAGAGATACATACACAGTCAGAGAGACAGACAGATATACATGGTCAGAGAGACAGATAGAGACACACACATAGTCAGAGAGACAGACAGATATACACGGTCAGAGAGACAGATAGAGATACACACATTCAGAGAGACAGATAGAGATACATACAGTCAGAGAGACAGACAGACAGAGATACACGGTCAGAGAGACAGACAGAGATACATGGTCAGAGAGACAGCTAGAGATACACACACATTTAGAGAGACAAACAGAGTCAGAGTGGAGATACACACACAGTCAGAGAGACAGACAGAGATACACACACAGTCAGAGAGACAGACAGAGATACACACACAGTCAGAGAGACAGATAGAGATACACACACAGTCAGAGAGACAGAGATACACACAGTCAGAGAGACAGATAGAGATACACACACAGTCAGAGAGACAGATAGAGATACACACATAGTCAGAGAGACAGACAGATAAACATGGTCAGAGAGACAGATAGAGAGACTACCTGTGATAGAGACTACCTGACAGATAGAGAGACTACCTGGTCAGAGTGACAGATAGAGACACACACACAGTCAGACAGACAGATAAAGAAACTGCTTACATTTTCATACAGCGCCTGAAGGGTCTCCAGGTCAACCACACCATTGTCCATGTTCAAGATGGCTGGCAGGAGATAGTAAGGCAAAAAGAGACAGTTGATAGGGTTTTATTCAGGTTATCTAACAATGTGTTGTATTACATATCTATAAATCCTGAGAAAATAGTGGATAAGATTGGTATGTGCTTTTTTGAACATTTCATTCCACATATAGTCCACATTTCCTGTTACAATCTTCTGGGAAGGTGTTCCACCAGATTTTGAAGTGTGCTTGTGGATAGTTCCAAGCTCATTCAGCTTAAAAAAAAAAAAAGTCAGGTATTGATGTAGGTAAGGTGGGGAGACCTGGGGTGCAGTCAGTGCTCTAATTCATCCCAAAGGTGTTCAAAATGTGTTTTAGCTATCACACTGGGACTGGGAATTCTCATTCTTAACACTTCTGAACACAAGTTCAATTGCATCTTACTTGCACACTATGTATTTTTGCACACTTACTGTAAGATATACATTGTCCTTGTACACCTCTGTCTTCTATATTTTTATAAAAAAATTGGCTCATGCTAATATATATATATATATATATATATATATATATATATATATATATATATATATATATATATATATATATATATATATATATATATATATATATATATATATATATATATATATATGTAGTTTGCCTGTAGCCTCACTGAGCAATTCATTCTAATTTCATTCACATCTGTACATATGACAAATAAAACTTAAAACTTGAAACTAGTTTTGAGGTCAGAGCTCTATAGCAGATGTGTTGGTAATTTTCTCTTTCTCCTAGGGGAAGTAGTAGCTTATTGTTTAATATGTTAGACTTTTGATCAGAAGGTCGTTAGTTCAAATCCCACCAAACCCTGAGCAAGGTCCTTAACCCTAAGCTGCTCAGTTGTATGAATGAGATAATTGTAAGTTGCTCTGGATAGGGGCGTTGGCCAAATACTGTAAATGTAAATTTCTTACATAACAGACCAGACGGTATAAAATGATTCGATTTTGAAACCAAAATTGCTTGACTATACATAAACCAGACTTGTTAAAACAATCAGTCATAACCTTTTGACAGAAATCACAGTTATGAATAATAGTAGCATTGAAACCACTTCGGTTTGACATACCACATCGTTGTACCTTAACCACCGTTCTTTTGTGAAGCATCTCAGAAAAAAATGTAGGTCCACAAAAACATGTAGCAAAAACATGAAATGTCGTAATTATCATGCAAAACAACACCCCGTTCCAGAAAATATCATTCACCACTGATTCGATCCAGCATCACCACAGGCCAAGATAACAGCCAAACATGTCAAAGTGAGCCAAAGCCACCCTTCAGCCCTGATGGTGGCGAGTTATGCAATTTCACTTCCATTATGTTTGTTCGGGCTGAACACTCAGATTCCTGACTGGCTTGAACTCTACGAAGACATCTGAAGCGTTTAGGGACTCGCCTCACGCTCCGGAGACATGGAGTAATTGATGTCTGGAATGGCGAAGAACTGGAATGCAATTTACTCTTACACACACACACACACACACACACACACACACAAACACAAATCATGTACACACACGTAGATTAAAGATTGACCTCGGGTTAGCGTACAAATTCCTCTCATAGCTCAGGTCGTTTCGCTGTATTAGCTGCAATTGTACAGGCCTCCTGTCCAAATGTAGTGTAGAAGCTCAACCATTACCATTAATCACAAGTGGTTACATTCTCCACAGTCTCCACACAAGGAAAAGCACAATTTTTGAAGTAGGACTTAACATTTATTTTTATTCAAACTGAAGTAAAATTAAGTCTCAACTCTTAAATCTATTTAAAGTATGGGAGCAAATATAGTAGAAACTTCTAGACCTTTATTTGTATGGTGCTTTTAATATCCTTTTGTCCCTAAGTCAATTTATGTAAATCATTTACAAATATAAATGTTGACGTTTAAAATTTAGTCCCAGTAAGTCTATCCCTAATGAGCAAACCAGTTGCGATGGTGGTGAGGTAAAATAAATCTCTGAGATGATATGAGGAAGAAACTTTGAGAGGACCCAAAAACTAAAAGGGGACCCATCATAATTTACAGTAGGTAACATCGAATGACCATTTATTATACACTATTTCACCAAAGGTTTGCGGGCACCCGGTCATAAATATGGTATGTGCTTTTTGAGCATTGCATTCCAAATTTATTCCCAATTTGCTCTTTTAATAACCTTAACTCTTCTGCAAAATATGTTCCACTATATTTTGAAGTGAATTGACAGCCCCAGTTAATACATAATATACAGTGAGGAAAATAAGTATTTGAACACGCTGCTATTTTGCAAGTTCTTCCACTTAGAAATCATGGAGGTCTGAAATTGTCATCGTAGGTGCATGTCCACTGTGAGAGACATAAGCTAAAAAACAAAAATCCAGAAATAACAATATATGATTTTTAAACTATTTATTTGTATGATACAGCTGCAAATAAGTATTTGAACACCTGTCTATCAGCTACAATTCTGACCCTCAAAGACCTGTTAGTCTGCCTTTAAAATGTCCACCTCCACTACGTTTATTATCCTTAATTAGATGCACCTGTTTGAGGTCGTTAGCTGCATAAAGACACCTGTCCACCCCATACAATCAGTAAGAATCCAACTACTAACATGGCCAAGACCAAAGAGCTGTCCAAAGACACAAGAGACAAAATTGTACACCTCCACAAGGCTGGAAAGGGCTACGGGGAAATTGCCAAGCAGCTTGGTGAAAAAAGGTTTACTGTTGGAGCAATCATTAGAAAATGGAAGAAGCTAAACATGACTGTCAATCTCCCTCGGACTGGGGCTCCATGCAAGATCTCACCTCGTGGGGTCTCAATGATCCTAAGGAAGGTGAGAAATCAGCCCATAACTACACGGGAGGAGCTGGTCAATGACCTGAAAAGAGCTGGGACCACCGTTTCCAAGGTTACTGTTGGTAATACACTAAGACGTCATGGTTTGAAATCATGCATGGCACGGAAGGTTCCCATGCTTAAACCAGCACATGTCCAGGCACGTCTTAAGTTTGCCAGTGACCATTTGGATGATCCAGAGGAGTCATGGGAGAAAGTCATGTGGTCAGATAAGACCAAAATAGAACTTTTGGGTCATAATTCCACTAAACGTGTTTGGAGTAAGAAGAATGATGAGTATCATCCCAAGAACACCATCCCTACTGTGAAGCATGGGGGTGGTAGCATCATGCTTTGGGGGTGTTTTTCTGCACATGGGACAGGGCGACTGCACTGTATTAAGGAGAGGATGACCGGGGCCATGTATTGCGAGATTTTGGGGAACAACCTCCTTCCCTCAGTTAGAGCATTGAAGATGGGTTGAGGCTGGGTCTTCCAACATGACAATGACCCGAAGCACACAGCCAGGATAACCGAGTGGCTCTGTAAGAAGCATATCAAGGTTCTGGCGTGGCCTAGCCAGTCTTCAGACCTAAACCCAATAGAGAATCTTTGGAGGGAGCTTAAACTCCATGTTTCTCAGAGACAGGCCAGAAACCTGACTGATCTAGAGAAGATCTGTGTGGAGGAGTGGGCCAAAATCCCTCCTGCAGTGTGTGCAAACCTGGTGAAAAACTACAGGAAACGTTTGACCTCTTTAATTGCAAACAAAGGCTACAGTACCAAATATGAACATTGACTTTCTCAGGTGTTCAAATACTTATTTGCAGCTGTATCATACAAATAAATAGTTAAAAAAATCATACATTGTGATTTCTGGATTTTTTTTTCTGGATTCAAATACTTATTTTCCTCACTGTATATTTGAGTATTCTATATGTTTGGTATGTGATTGAACAACACCATCTGCACATCTTTAATATCAACTAGAAGTGGACATAGCCTAAACCCCAAACATAAAGAAAACAGTAAAAAAATATATTTGTAAAATCAACATGATCATGTGCATGGCGTGTTCTGGTTAATTTAATTATTAGTATCTTAATTAATAATTAATATCTTAATATTTTTTATGTATTACTTTGTTGTACCAGCCTGCAATAAGAGTGAAAAAAGATTATGAAATTATAATAATTTTATGCCACACAACTGAATGTATAGGCTTATACTGAGACCCAGAAGCCACACCTCCTTTACTAATACTGAGACACAAAAGCCACACCTCTTTTACTGTATATTAAAATATGGAGGCCACGCCTCACTCACACGTGCACACACATACAATGACGTACACACATACACAGTATTCACACGGGTAAAGGAGTGTGTCTCATCAGTTGTGTTTCTGCTGGTAGAGATAAAATAAAATCTTTGTGTCTCTAAATGTAGTTTCTATTGACACTCCCCCCCCCCCCCTTTTTTTATATTTTTTGTCTAGAAAGAGAGATAGATATAGAGAATCGGTACCTCACACTTCTTCTTCTTCCTTTCTTCCCTCTTCTCTTTTGTTCTCATCCTTTGCACTCACTTTAAATTGTACCATTCATTTGCTTATTATGTAGTAGAAAGCAAGAGCAACACTGATGATGTCATTGTTTTGCTTTCTGTCTGTCTAACTCTCCGTCTTATTTTTCACTCTTGCAGCTTGAGTTCCTGACACATTTATACAGTGTTTATACAGTGGTGTGGCTTAGAACTATGGTGATCTATTTTGTATGTAATTAGCAAAAGAGACGCTCAGTATTCAGCAGGGCGGTGTATCACTGCTTTTATGATTCATTGCTAAAAAAATTAAGTTTGAATGAACAAACAAAGAGGCCACACCTTTCTTAATACAGATGGTCCCTGAGTTGCAATGGTTCGACTTACGATTTTTCGATCTTAGGATGATGATAGCCATACGACTAAATTGTAAAAATATAAAAAAAACTTTTGCTAGTGGTCGATGGGATAAAGTTGTCTCATTGTGTATTTGTCAATTTCAAACAGCATTTTTTTTTTTTTTATAAAAGCATGTCTTCCAAGCGCCCAGGTATGTCTTCTGCTTGTAGTGAAAAAAAGAAGCGGTAAGCCATCAGTTTAAAGTAGAAAATAAAAATTATAAAATCAGCATTAAGCGGAAAGACTGTCATAGTACCGTCTCCAACTTATGATATTTTTGACTTACGATGGGGTCATCATAACATTTCTCCATCATAAATACAGGACTACCTGTAATAGTTAGACACAGAGGCCACATCTCATTTACTAATACTGTTCGACACACAGGCCACACCTCCTTTACTTATACTGACACACACAGAGGCCACAACTCTTTTAATAATATAAATAGACACAAAGGCCACACATATTTTTACTAATACTTATTAGCACAGAGGCCACTCTTAATTTATTAATACAAATTGACATAAAAGCCACAGCTCCTTTACTAATACTGACAAACACAAAGACCACACCTCCATTACTCAAAGGCCAGGCCTTCTTTACTACTACTGAGACACAGAGGCCACGCCTCATTTACTGAGATTATTACACAACAGCATCTTAAAGTCCAACCAAATCAAACGGCAGGAAGTATTCAAACCAGATTTCAGGATTCACTCTACTGCACTAGAGTGAATCCTGAAATCTGGTTTGAATACTTCCTGCCGTTTGATTTGGTTAGACGTTTTTTGCAGTGATTACCCCCGACCCCTCAACCTAATTTGAACTTTGTGTACAAGTTGGAATATAGAATCGTGAGAGCATGTTGTTAACACAGTGCACAACAGGATATGGGTCTTCACTTGCTGCTATTTGTAGCAGTGAAAAGGCCCATAAAGCGCTCGTTAAACACTCTGTGGCTTGGCGTTTTTAATAACACATCACACTTTATGTAGCAATGGCACATGAAACCAGAAAAACGTCTTTGTTCTCTGAAAGAAACACATCCCTCATTTTCAATCATAACAACAAATCCATGTGATTTCATTGCGCAGAGCAGTTTTTTATTGACGAGGCTCAGGGTGATTATAGATAAATACAGATAGATGTATGTGTGGAATAATCAGTAGTTCCAAACTCACATTGGTTTGCTCATGCATGATCCTTTATCCTGTTTGGCTTTTCTCAAATAATTTTGTGTGCTCTGGATGACAAGCAGGAAGACTACTGTATACAAACCCGGGACAAGGAGGAGAGCTGCAAAACATACAGTGCAGGGTACAGCAGAAAGAGTGTGGATGAAGGATAAAGCTTTTAGTTTTGTATAGATAATAAAAATGACTATATCTGCATTGCAGTATAAGAGAAATAGAGACAGGGAAGCCAAAATTATACTGGCAGACACAAAGGCCACACCTCCAGCTTTAATACTGACTAACACAAAGTGTATACCTCTTTCACTACTATAGACTAAAAGGCAAAGCCTCCTTAACTGACATACACAAATGCCTTGACTATTAGTAAATACCTTCACTAATAATAAGAGACACAAAGGCCACGCCTCCTTCACTAATACTAACAGACACAAAGCCCACGTCTCCTTTATTAATACTGACAAACAAAAAGGCCATGCCTCCTTGATTACTACTAATCAGTGGCAGGCGGTCAGGGCAGCAAAACCTTCTCTGCTGGCCTAAACACTATCAGAAGCACTGACCTACATTTACAACCTAAATTCTAATATTTGTTCCATAAAATTATATTAATTTATTCCCAACAGTTTATTCTCTTCATTTCGTAGTGTTTCTCTTGGTATGTGGATGTTAGATTTTTTGTCCAATCAGATTTTAGCCTTTATGTCCTGCCATGTCAATCTAATCTGCCCAGGGCCTTCAAAGTAGCGTCAGCATTATTCCGTCCTCTGAATGGTTGGTCAGAGGGAAACTTTTTTTTTGCCTATGGAGGAAGAGAAATGTATTCGGTCGCGGACATACTTAAAAATCCATTTCCAAAAAAAGATAGACATCGTGAGGAGAGGTCGGCCAACCCCGAAGCTAGCTAGCGTGTCTCAGCCCGGGAAAGGGTTTGTTCACCACTTCCAGACCAGTAAATACAAGCGGTACCACTGATTACAGTCTCTGAGGAGCGCTGCAAATTATGAGTTTGCTTCTCTGGTGAGTAAGTTGTATTTTATTTACATTTTCTGGTTTCTATAATTGCGACGTGATAGTGGTGGTATTAAGAGGTGGATTAGGTCGGGTAAGTTTCCACTTAAGGCCCAGGTACCAAATGCATGGCCCGCCACTGCTACTAATAGACAAAAAGGACACAACACTTTCATTAATACTGACACACACACAAAGGCAACATCTCCTTTACTCACATTGAACACCAAGGACACACCTCTTTCACTACTACTAACAGAAAAAAGGGTACACACCTCCTTAACTAATACTGACAGACACAAAGGCAACCCATCCTATACTAATATTAACAGATACAAAGGCCAGGTCCCCGTCACTAATACTGACAGACACTATGGCCACACCTCCTTCAATAATACTGTCACACACCAAGGACACACCTCCTTCATTAATAATGACAGACACAAATTCCACACTTCCATCACTAATACTGAAATACACAACAGCCACGACTGTGACTATACAAATACATTGTTCAAAATGAACAGATAATGTCTTTTAAATAAATACAGATAGAAACAAGATGCAACATATTTTTAAAACTGGACTAAGGTGCCTGTATGTAACTAGAGGTGTACACTGGGACTCACAAAACCATTATCTGAATTAAACACATACTGTGCTCCAAATCTGTGTTCTTTTTTTGTTAATTCAGACTAGGTGTAAATAACTCATAAGTAGGGTTGCTAGGTTTGAACTTAACAAACACACAAACCCTGGCAGCCCTGCTCAGGAAAGCGTTATAAATTTATATAACGTTATAGGAATCAGAGATACAGTATTTATTTTTTCCTTAGCGCTTTGCTCAAGTAGTCTGTGCTGCCTTTCCAAACTCTAAAATAAAACCATATTTCTACAATATTCTTTTTATTAGGAGCCACTTCATATCTCCCATGAAGACCGCACGCTGTGTACTGAGCTGCACATGCCTGCTGGGTCCCCCAAAATACTGATTTAATTCATCTAAAACAACATTTATTCTTTGGATTCGCCATCAATCTCATCTTAATAAACGATCAATCTCCATTATTATTAAACACAAATTTTCCTGGAATAAAACTCTGTTTAAAGGATGCCAGAAAATTTCTGACTGAATCCAGCTTTAAATAAGTTTTTTCCATAAAAATGTTTTCATAATTTTTGAATAAAAATGTACTTATTTTTTTTTCATCTTTTCCATTCAATGTGCAAAGGCAATTCAATATACATACATTACACATTCATTCATACTCACACAGATACCACACACACTTTTTACACTTACACTAACGCACTCATACACACATGTGCACCCATTATGATTGTTCACCATGTCAGAAATTATGTTCATCCTTCTCACCATGCTTAATGTCTTTCATGTCCAAATGCAGACTGGACATCAGGATTCCTACAGCCTGTGATCGCTTGTTGTTCAAAACCTTCATTACCTAAGAAAGGGAGAAATAGTGAGAGAGATAGAAAGAGAAAGGGGGAGGGGTTATAAGGCTAATAGTTTATACTATATGGACAAAGGTATTGGGACACTTGACCTTTCCAGTCATATGTGGTTCTTCTTCACAAAGTTTAAGGCACACTGTCACCAGATGTCTTTGAATACCGAAGCATTCCATTTTTCCTTTACTTGAACTAGGAAACCCAAACCTGTTTCAGCATGAAAGTTTTGTCTCTGTGCACAAAGGCAGCTGCATGAAGATATGCTTTACATAGGTTGGAGAGGAAGATCTTGAGTGGCCTGCTCTAGAGCAGTGATCTCAACTCTATTAAACACCCCAGGCCTCCTCACCCTACATCTGTCTTTACTAACACCTGTGTGGCTCACTGAGTACAAATCTCCACATGCACACTCCAGAATCTAGTCGAACATCTTCCTAGAAGAGTGAAGGGACTTATAACAGCTAATAGGGACTAAATGTGAAGTGAAATATAAAATTGTGGGGTCAGGCATCCAAAACTTTTGTCCATATAGCACACCCATTCATCCATCTATCCATCCATGCATCCATCCATCCATCCATCCATCCATCCATCCATGAATCTATTAAGTATCTTAAATACATAGTAAAATTTGGTCAAAACAATCAAGTCTATTATTACTGCTTAAATAAAAATTCTGTCCCAAAATCTCTACAATGCTGCTTTTTTTTCTCTGTAGATTTCTCCTCATACCAAGAGGAAGGGGTAGCACAGTGGTTAAGATTTTGGACTTTCGATCAGAAGGTTGTTGAGTTCAAATCCAGTAAGCTGCCACTGATCAAAGCCCTTAACCCTCAACTGCTCATTTGTATGAATGAGATAATTGTAAGCTCTTCTGGATAAGGGTGTCTGGCAAATAAAATGGAAATGTGATTGAAAAAATACACATTTACTTTTATAAACATTCAAAAAGTCACATGCAAAACAGTTGTCCAGAAAGTCTACCCTGATCAGTGCTCTGAGTGCTGACATGTTCACGAGGTGGAAAAGAGTTATTGAAGCTGATTCAGTTGTTAACATGTAGCTGTTAGAAAAAAGCTTTTTGACACAAGATCTTCAGGCTGTATCAGATTATCCTGGATGAGTACACCAGTTTTCTAGAGGACTTTTGTCGTTGTTTGCTTTTTTTTTTTCAGAAGCAAGAATATGGTCTGGTGTGTATGGAATGGGCTTTGAGTATTTATTTGTGTGTCCTGAAGGTCAGATCTACATACAACATCAGATGTTTTTTATGATTGAGGTAAATCCAGTATTGTTCTTGTTATCTTCAATATTGTACTCAATGTAAAGGCCCAGAAGAGCAGTAGCATAAACATTTGGCATGATCTTTCAGTGTGTGTGTGTGTGTATATGTGTGTATATGTGTGTGTGTGTGTGTGTGTGTGTGTGTGTGTGTGTGTGTGTGTGTGTGTGTGTGTGTGTTTGGTTAGAAGAAGCCAGGACTTTGTGGGTTCTGGGTAGAAAAGCCCTTAATGGATAATATCAGAATCGATTTCTTTTTCCACTCCTCAAAGAGGTCTTTTGGAGAATCCATCGAGCTAAGTTATTTTAATGCAGAATACAGAATAAACAATGGAACTTATGAAGATATGAAATACTGTATTTGTACAATGACAAAGAAAATCCTCATGAAACACACACAAAGATCTTTATACATTTAAAACATAAACATATATTGGAATTCTTCTGTATGTACAAATTCTTTATTTTATATTCATGGTTCTTGTAGGTTCTTGTAGTTCTTGTATAACATCCGAATAGCTTCTGGTCATAAACTAAAATGATCTACTGAAATAAAGCCAAAGAAGAAAAAATCCTGTTAATTAAAGTTAAAATTAAACGCTTGTCTCCCTGTGTTCCTCACACAGTTCCAGATGTTTAGAAAAAGTGCCCAAAACCTTTTGAGAAAGTGTCCTAGTTAATGAATACACTTCTGGATGGATGTATAGATGGTTTGGTGGATGGATGGTTTGGTGGATGGATGGATGGATGGATGGATGGATGGATGGATGGATGGATGGATGGATGGATGGATGGATAGATAGATAGATAGATAGATAGATAGATAGATAGATAGATAGATAGATAGATAGATAGATAGATAGATAGATAGATAGATAGACAGACAGACAGACAGACAGACAGACAGACAGACAGACAGACAGTGTGATGACAGGCCTCCACCTCAGGTACCAAAAGGTTGAACTCAACCTTCAGCAGGGTGCAGAAGGAAGGTGCGGAAATGCTCCTTTTCCAGGCACCAAAACACTATTCCCCTTGGTTTTACCCTTACTTCTGGTCCCCAATATAGACGCTTTAACCCTGACCTAACTCTCTCATGTTTGTGTTCAGCCCAACGCAGCAGCGATTCGCCACAGTGGTGGAGAATGCGGGCACGAGGTCAGACTGGTGGTTTACCACAAAAAGGACGATTTGGCGTAAAGCATGGACGCTGGGCTTAAATGCCACTCAAGGCGAGTTTGGAGTTGAGGTGGGGGTAATGTGAAGACGGGCCTCCACCTCAGGTACCAAAAGGGGCAAGCGCTCCGAACTCAACCATCAGCAGGGTGTGGAAGGACGGCGCTGAGGTGGCGCAGCCCAGTGCAGCAAACGAGGAGGTGTGTCAACCTTTTGGCAACTCAATTGGAGTGGCAGCTCCCCACTGTCTTCAAGCCCAGCAAGGCTTATGAAAGGCAGCCAGAAGGACAGTGAGTTGGAGAACCTTGGGCTCCCGATTAATGGCGGAACTCACCCCCTCTTTCTCTTACTACAGGCTGCAGACAGAAGATGTGGAAGAGGAATTCCTGCCGGACCCATGCAACTCCTTGTAAGTAAGGGATAACTCCTTGGCCACGCAGCAAAAAGACCCTGACCCCTACGAGCCGATGGTGATGGCGGCATAGTCAGCCTGCCGGTCAGGACCTAAGGCATCGGAGCGTGGCGAGAATGCTCCGCTTCTTCTCCCGCTTCAGCCACTCCTCTCCTCCTTTCCCGGGCACCAGAACACCATTCCTCCTTTCCTTTACTCTCACTTCTGATCCCCAATAAAGACACTTTAACCCTGACCTAACTCTCCTGTGTCTGTGATCAGCCTGATAGATAGATAGATAGATAGATAGATAGATAGATAGATAGATAGATAGATAGATAGATAGATAGATAGATAGATAGATAGATAGATAGATAGATAGATAGATAGATAGGTGAAGGAATATGTTATTGGAATTTCCAAAACACACTTAAGGCTTGGTAGATGGACGGACCAATGGACACATGGGTGATGGGTCCACTGATCGGCAGGGGAAGGAATATGTGGTTGATGTAACTCTATCCTAAACCAAAATAAAGTTCTTCCCAAGCTTCTTGTTTTTTGAAAACACATTGATGCAAAGATAGATGGATGAATGGATAAATGGATGTATGGATAAATTAAAAGATGGAGGATGGATGGATCTATGCTGACTTTATATTTATGCTAAACCAAGATTGCTATTTAATATCTTATTGAAATAGCAAAACAGTAAATGTTGCTCATCATGTCTCATTTAATTTCAAATACAAGAGTGTATATATCACCCAGCCCCATTGACAGCCCTGTGGCACTTTGGCAGCCAGAATCCTACTGACACTGGAGCAGGAGCATCAGCTGGGATCAAACCCATGACTTCTTACGCCACACCACATCCAAGTCCTCCAACCACACTGAGTAAATGTGATTCCAGAGCTCGAATAACTAACAGAGAATAGATGCGTTTCAACAGTAGGCTGCTTCAATACACACTCGCAGACATGCAGCCACAGTGTGGCGTAACCACAAAACCACACCAGGCTGGCTGGAGTCTCTGGGTAAGCCTGTGGTTTGGGCTCTGTGGATCTTTAACTTAACCCAGACCCACACAGCGAGAGAAAGCGAGCGAAAGAACAAGGAGGAATAAAACATAGTGGAGTCAAAACACCCACAAAGTGCTCAGAACCGCTAGCCCTTTACCAATAATCGATGTACTTCCCAATAGCAAACATTCTTCGGCACCATGTTCTCATTTTTTGTATTCATACCCCGGTCACTCTGGGAATATCATTAGCATTTTTTTCCAGTTCATTTAGAGCCTTTTCTCACCACATAACGTGTTAAGACCCTTGTCAAAACACATGAGCAAAAACAATGATTCTGTCTGCCTTGGTCAGTAAGCAAGGACATGAAGGAACACACCCTGTGCATGCTGAGTCATCAAGTGGACTTCTTCCCCCAACCCCATCCCCCTTAACGAAGGAACAACCGCATCGTTAATCGCTGAGCAGCGGGGGCTCGGAAGTTAGCGTTCTGTGTATCGGGCTGCTGACTAGCGCGATTTTTCTTCCTATTTGTGGTGGATGAGTGGATGCTTACCAAATCCAAAAAAAAAGACACATTCCCCTCTGGAAAACAGTGTGGTAAATATCATTTCAATGAGGAGCTGCTGAAGGATTTACTACACTTACATAACTTATGCGTAGCCGTTATATAGCACTGAAAACGATTGCTTCCGATTGGCTGCTTTGGATTCTACTCGTTTTAATAGGGATGCTTCTTTTCATATCATGTAACCACACAGGAATGTAACTGTGACAGCATGCATAAATAACGGGTTAGAATAGGCCTACGTCTGCGAGGAGCTGTCAACTTTAATGTTGGGTAAAAAATTATATAAAATACATACAAAAAAAAAGTACACCAAAGCAGGGTTAAGTTCTTGCCTGTTTTACAGGTGATAAATATTTTCTAACAGCTGCTTAAAAATAACTGTTGGCTGTAAGCTTTTTTTTTACTTTTAAGCGTTTGTAAAGGAGTCTCTGTTGTTAGATGTAAACCTCACCACAGAGATTAGGAAGTAATGAATTACAGATATTAAGTCACTGTACTTAAGTAGATTTTTCTGGTATCAGTACTTTAATTCACTATTTATTTTTCTGACAACTTTTTAATTTCACTCATTACATTTTTTACACAAATATCTGTACTTTCTCCTTCTATTTGGTAACATGATCAATATTTTTTCTTCTTATTGAGAACCTATTTTAGCCCATAAACCTATTTCTTGTGATTGTGAAGCTTTTTTAACCTACCACTTGTGTATTATTTCCTGGCTCTCACACACCACAGATGTAGTCTAGCCTATGAAGCTAACAACAAGCAAGGCAGAAGGCAACAAGAAGTGTGGGGTTAACGTGAATAAGACAGAAGGGTCAGTGATGTAAACATGACTTAGAACAGAGACATTCCTGATCACCTGATCATCATCATCATCATCATCATCATCATCATCATCATCATCATGATCTTTTCTCTGCTTGTGTTCTATATGGTCGTTGTTCAGCTTGATACATTAATTAGGTAACAACATTTGAAATACTTTTGTATTATTATATTAATATAATGTGAGGTCCAGTTACCAGCATGAAACTAAAACAGGAAGTAGTAATTACTACTTTTTACTTAAGCACATCCAGAGTCCAAACCTCTTTACTTTAACTTGAGTGAAAATGTATAGTCAGTACTTTTACCAGAGTCTTTTATCACTTCTACTTGAGTGAAGGATGTGTGCACTTTTGCCACCTCTGCCTTCCCCACACTCAAATATCTGCATGTGTGAAAATACATAAGATCAACCTTTAAGATTGAACAACAGGCAGAGAACAAATATCCTGTAAATTAAAGAACACTTTTTGAAACATCTTGTGTGTTTCTCACAAAGTTGCATAGTTCCAGAAAATGTGCCTGAATGTGTTTCTGAGATTCTAAACAAAAGTGTAATGGTTTCTGTAAACACATATCAATGAATGAATTAATGGATGTATGGAATGGTGGATGGATTGATAAATGGACGGATGGATGGATAATTAGATGGTGGTCTGTATATTGACCCCATTACAAATGATCCTAAACGCACAGAAAAAAACTCTTGTTTTCCCAAAGGTTTTGTGTTTTTTGTGAAAAATGGGACAGATTGGTGGGTGGATGAATAGATTGATGGATGGATGGATGGATGGATGGATGGATGGATGGATGAATGAATGAATAGATGGGTGGAAGGATAATAAGATATGGGATGGATATTGGACCTCATACAAATGCTCTTGAAATCAAACGAAAAATTTCTGTTTCTACCAAACCCTTCTGTGGTTTTTGGGAAAAATGGAACAGCTGGCTGTTTTGGTTGGTTGGTTGGTTGGATGGTTGGATGGATGGATGGATGGATGGATGGATGGATGGATGGATGGATGGATGGATGAATAGATTGGTGGATGGATGAATAATAAATAGTTGGATAAAGGTTATGGATGGATGGATGGATGGATGGATGGATGAATGAATGACAAGAAAATCTTCTAATTAATTTTCACTTTGTGTAAATTCAGTTCTTATTGATTACAGGAGCAAAAAAATAAATAACTATTTGTGTATTATAATGATGAAGTTGCAGGCTGTTATTATAAACATAAAAAATATGATGTGCCTTAGTGGGAGAATCACCAATGGACTGATCCCACTGTTTATAATTTACAATGAATGCATGCTACAAGACACCAGCTCGATCATATCTGCCACCTTGGTGGAACAAACTTGATGTCCACACTGCTGAGGCACTAACAGTCTTCCAACTAAGTCTACAGGCCTATTATGTTCAGAACTACTTATATTATCACTTGTAAAAAAAATCTTGCTTTTATATCTATATTCTCTCTCAGTTTAGACTGATGGTATTATAGTATTCTTAGCCTGTGGTTTGATAAACAAAGGCCAATATGTTTAAGTCTCATAATGCTATTGTATGATTTGTATAACTGTCTTTAAAAAAAAAAACAGAATATAATGGTTTGGATAAAGTGCGTCAGTTGCAGACAGACTAGAAATTTAGGGAACCAACCAGAAAACATTTCTCTTGTGTGAAACCATTTCATTTCACTGTTACTCCTTTACCAGAACTGATCAAAAACAGCCGTGGGTTTTACACGTCTAAAATAAGGCCCTCCGGTTGGCTGTAGAACAATTTTCCCAAACAAATGGCTTGATATCTAAATTGGCATTCTGTTCATACCAAAAATAATATATATGTTTAACCATTTGCAAATTAGCTTTTGCAGTTACAGAACACAGAGGCAGTGTTGCTTTTAATGCTGTGTTGATCCCAGCCCATCATTAAGGCTCCAGTCTCTCAGGGTCCAGCACTACACCTTCCTTTTTAATTAAATATTTTTTACTGACCAGCATTTCTGTCTATTTGTTAGTAATCTGAAGGAGTTGAAGACCTGGTTTACTGATTTTTTTGTTTTACTAAATGTACCATCACCAATTCTATCATAGTTCTGCAAACCCCAATGCATAGACCCCTGAGATAGATCAAGAGAATGAGATTTTTCAGATTTGCAGTTCATCATCTCCAGCTAATCCAAAATTTTTAAATATAATTTGAATAAATATCTATGGACTATCTAAACAAGGGGTGTCCAATCATTACCACAAAGGGCCGGTGTATGTGCAAGGTATCATTCCAACCAAGCAAGCCCTCACTAAATTCTACCTGTTTAAATCTAATGATTTTATTGACTAGCCAGTGTGGCCTGATTGGTTGGAATGAAAACCTGCACCCACATTGGCCCTTTGTGGAAAAGATTGGACCGCTCTGATCTAAAATGAATAAAACAATTTAAACAATGCAGATTTTGTTTACCTGTTTAGTCTTGGACTTGGGGATGGTATCAGAGATTGGCTTCCTCTTCTCTTTTACTGCACTTTTGGCAAAAAGCTCAACAAACTCTGCAAAGTCAATAGGTGGCTCTTCCACCTTCTCCCATACCAGTTGTGTCTTTGGATCTCTGTAGCCAAAGGAGAAAATGAAGCCCTTTAATTGTGATTATGAAACATTTAAGACCAACATGGGGATGTATTACTTTGAATGCAGTAGATACTAATTCCTTCACCCTCAGGTGAAAATAAGAGTTATTTCATTAATTATATTATATTTAGTTTTAGTTAATATATTAAGTTTTACCCAGGCAAATTTGTCTAAATGTATTTGTGTAAAATTTGTGTAAATGTAATTGTGTATACACAGGCATATACTACTCATGTACTACATATGCTAAAGCAGAATACACAAATAATTTATACTCAATGAGGCAAATAACTACCTTTTGGCATGCAGCTGTATTCTGGTCCAATATAAAGGCTTCATGGCTCGTGGAGTCTCGATGACTGCCTTCGAGGGGACAGAGTCCTGAGAGAAACTCACTGACATTGACCTGAAAGAGGGTGGAGAAACAGGTCCACACCCAGGAGGAGGTGGAGGTCCAAAACCTGGAAGAGGTGGAGGAGGTGGAGGTCCAAAACCTGGAAGAGGTGGAGGAGGTGGAGGTCCAAAACCTGGAAGCGGTGGAGGAGGTGGAGGTCCAAAACCTGAAAGCGATGGAGGAGGTGGAGGTCCAAAACCTGGAAGCGGTGGAGGAGGTGGAGGTCCAAAACTTATAAGAGGTAAAGGAGGAGGAGGTCCAAAACTTGGAAGAGGTGGAGGAGGTGGAGGTGGTGGTGGTGGTGGTGTTGGTCCAATGCTTGAAGGAGGTAGTGGAAGAGGGGGAGGAGGTGGGACCTTCACCACAAGTTGAACAGTTGTAGTCAGGGGGTAGAGAGTTGGTGAGTGTGGAGGAGGTTTTGCTACCGAAAAATCTTGTCCCAAAGTTGGGGGCAGCATAGTAGAACCTGTAGATACAGTGGCACTAGTCAGAATAGAATGTGAAGAAGGTGGAAGACTTTGTGTTGTGCCCTTCTGCTGTAGTATTTGGCACTTGTGTAGTTGTACTCCTGATGAAGTGGTGCTGTCAGTTACATCACACGCTCCTGACTGGTCAGATAAAGGCACTGTAAACTTGAATTCCTCCTCAATGGGAGAGGTTTGGACTGACCGCGCCTCATAACGAGACATTCGTCCATTGACTTTTGTGAATGCATGACCAGGATTAACACCATATGCACCATCTCCTTCTTCAGAGGAGTTAACAGGTCTGCTGGGTTGCTCTAGATGTTGTATCTTCTCTCTTAACTCTTTGATCGTTCTCTCCAGATTATCAGTTGACGCTGTATTCCAATCCTGTACAGCAGGCTTTTTTTTTTTTTTACAAAAAATAAAAAAGAATAAAACATTTTTATAGAAAAGGTTAAGGGCTGGGGTTCCAACTATTTGCCACAGAACCATGCAATAAAATATGGCAATAACCTAAATGCATACATTTGTCTGAATTATCTGTTTTTGGACACAGCAAGGAAAAAACAATACTGGGTGAAGCGTAACCCAAAAGCACACTCGTTCTTACCACCCTGAACTTCCTTTTTTTTTAAAGTAAGTAATTTACAAAGACTTTGTTCCTCTCAACAACAGCAATTTGCACTTAGAATGATTTTGCTGTTAAAAGAACATGTCATCCTTAAATTTTTTTTGTAGCTACATTCTTTTCCACAGTTTCACACAGCATGAACTTTCAATATTCAGTTACCTCATGGCAGCTATAAACAATACATCTATTAAAAAGTAAGTATTAACAGAGTGCAGTTTTGGATTTGCTAAAGACAAATGACCCACTGCTGATTTTTTTTTTCATTCCAGAGGCAATTTATTTATTTTTTATCTGGAATTAATGAGAAATTATGATACACTAAAGAAATCTTAGGCTTTTGGATCCTGTTGTATAATTGTTCCCCTGTTTGCTAAGGTCTTATTGGAGACGACCAAATGTACTGTAAGTTAGGCAAAACAACACTTACAATGCTTGTGTGTGTGTGTGTGTGAGAAGATAGGGCTTTTCCAATAACACAGGCCAAGCATGCATGCGGTGGACCACAATGCATTAAAAGTGGTTTGGCTGATGGAGGGAAAAATTTACTCTTGCTTCCCGGATAATGGGGTGAGGGCAAACATGGAGGAATAAAGGAATCGCCCCGTTCAGCATGTAAAATGAAATGCACGCACACATGTACACACAAACCAGTAGTGTGGGTCACAGGAGTCTAGAGAGTCTAGACGCCAGGAGTGGTGTCTCTGTGGGCTCCTTGTAGGCGAGCCGCGGATTCTGGGGGAAATCAGGCAAAAGAGCCAACACTACACTGTGATCCAGCCTCAAACAGCTTCCAAAACTTCAAACGCCTCGGTGTGTGTGTGTGGGGTGGGGAAAACCTTGTATATGTGAGGTCTAATTACTTACAGACGTGATAGTGCTATCTCTCCAAGAAGTCTAAACTGTATAATTGAGTCAGCTCTATTCAAATGTTACAGAAATGCTGTGTGTTACATTATTATCTCACCCTATTTAGTATTGGGACACCTGTCTTATGCAGCCATTTGGGGTTCTTTCACAAACTGTTGCACAAAGCTGAAGGCACACATTTGCAAAGGTTGTCTTTGGGTGCGACAGCATTGAATTTGCCTTCACTTGGAGCACTAGAACCAAACCTGTTCCAGCATGACAATGCCCCTGTGCACAAAGCCAGCTCCATGATAAAATGATATCTCCATCGTTTTGAGAGGAAGATCTTGAGTGGCCTGCTATTGAACACTGACCTCAACCATACTGAACACCTTTGTGGTAAATTAAGCACAAACCTCACCCCAGGTCTTCTCAACCCACCTGACTTTACTAAGGCTGACTTTTACTTCAGGGGAACATCTTCCCAGAAGAGTTTATTATAACAACAAATAATGACTAAATGTAAAATGTTCAAAAAAGCACATAACAATCTCATAGTCAGGTGCCCACAAACTGTTGTTCATGAAGGAGGGAAAGTTATTACATTTATTAGAACATTTTTAAGCAAGTTTAATCAAATCCAAATAACTGAGCGACAACTGAGTGACAACTGAGCAGTTGATGGTTAAGGACCTTGCGCAAGGCCCTAAGAATAGTAGCTGGGTGGGGCTAGGATTTGAACAATAACATAATAGGGTTAATCTAATATCCTATTCGAGTCATAACCGAGTTCAGAAACCATGTGACTTTTTGAGGTTAGGGGTCTAATCATACAATGGGTATAAGACTCCATTATATATGTAGCTGGGGAAGTGGTATCACATTAACTAAGGCATTTAACTTTGAACCAGAAGGACATGAGTTCAAATTCCAGATCCACCACACAAAGCTGAGCTCATTAACAAGGTCCTAAACCCTCAAATGTTTTGTTGTAATTATATGTCACTCTGAATAAAGGCATCTGCCAAATGCTGTAAATGGAGGAACCAAAAAATTAAATGACTATTCATTATGGTTCACCAATTGAAAATCATTACACATTTTACTCGTAATCCTAAACTGCTAAATAACAGCATCAGTGAATTGACTGAACATAACCATAAACAGAATCATAGCCACAAAAGCTTCTTTAATTAATGCAATGATGCCAAACCCACTCTTGACCACCCATTAGAAATGAGATATCTCCTTATAATAGGTTAATAAGTCAGTTATAGACAGCACTCTTCTTTGACAGACCCCACCCACTGACAAATCAGTATATGCTCTTTTTGCCTCTTTTGTGGAAATCATTTTCCAGGAAATGTTCTTTGACTCATAATTCATCTCTTGGATAAATGATTGCTTTACATTATTTGTAATATTAGCTTTCTTGTCAATTAGGAACATGAATCTGGACTCAGCGTCTGGCATCAGCTCGAGATAACACGTTTATTATTGAAATAATTAAAACACTCAGGATGTGGTGTTATAGGAAACTAAATCAGTGATGATGTGGTGGGATGTGACCTGAGGTACTGTAAGCACTATGAAGTTCATTCTTTTCTCTGTAATAGAGCAACTTGCCAGCATGTCATCCTTTTTATCCTTTTAGAGTTACATTTATTGTTAATTGTATATCCGTGAAACAAGTTATTTCCTATTTAACTGCTATGAAGAGCTGTTCCTTCTTGAAAAAGGAACAAAATATTTATAATATTTTACTGAGAAACTCTAACAATAGAAGGTAATATATGAGTTATTATAGCAATAACCCATTAGAATGATCTCACACATGCACTCACACACAAACATGTATAAATATAAAGTGCATATTCTATGGACACACCATGGGCAAATGTTTATGGACACCTGACCACAAGACTCGTATGTGCTTTTTAAACATCCCATTTCACATTTAGTCCCCATTTGCTGTTATAATAACTCTTCTGAGATGTTCCATTTAATTTTGGAGTATGCTTGGGGAGATCATTCAGCCACAAGGGTGTTAATAAAGTGCTGATGTAGGTGAGGTGAGGAGGTCTGGGGTGCAGTCAGTGTTCACATTCATCCCAAAGGTGTTCAATACTGTTGAGATCAAAGCTTTATAGCAGGCCATTTGAGATCATCTACTTTAACTCATGAGAAGCTTATCTTAATGGAGCTGGCTTTGTGCACAGGGGCAAAGTTATGTTATGCATGTGAAAAATAATAAATCACTTTTTTCCAAAGACACACACACACACACACACACACACACACACACACACCTGGGCTGTAGAGTAGGCTGGAGGCCAAGGGGTATGTAATCGCCCTGGAGCCCGAACCTCAGGCTGACCAAGTGGGGTCCATGTGTACAACGTGTCCTTCTAGAAGAGAAAAAGAGTGAGTGTGTGTGTGTGTGTGTGTGTGTGTGTGTGTGTGTGTGTGTGTGTGTGTGTGTGTGAGAGAGAGAGAGAGAGAGAGAAAATGGAAAATGGAAATGTTGAGAATGTAAGAACAATTTCTCTTTAACATGTCCATCTATAAAGGGAACAGAGACCTCTGCTGGTACACACTCAGACCTTTTGGCTAGAGCATAAAGATGGTGTTATAGGGTAATAGGTTGGTTAGTTTAATTTAATGTTTATCTATTTATTATTATTATTAGTAGTAGTAGTAGTAGTAGTGGTAGTGGTAGTGGTAGTTAATATATTTTTTTACATTTCCTAAACTTAAAATAAATAATGCTATAATGTCAAACTTTTTTTTCTATCTAATACCAGAGGTGAAAGATTCCTGAAAATTCTACTTGATTAAAAGTATAGATACCTTACTTTAAAACTTACTCCATTACTCCATTCTAATTAGAATATAACTTGAGTATTTGTCTCATGTTAAACATAGGCTGAAATTATATTGAATCAATATTAAGATATTCCTACCATAGCAGAATGTATTACAGATCTAAAAGAAACTTTTTTTTATTCATCAAAATAATGAATAATAAACCACATGCATGAGGAGCAGTGGCGGGCCGTGCATTTGGTACCTGGGCCTTCAGTGGGGACTTACACAACTTAATCCACCTTTTAATACCATCACTATCACGTTGCAATTATAGAAAACATCAATACTATACAAAAACACAATATAACAATGCGTGGCATTACAAAGACAATTTTTCACAAATAGAGGGTGAATACCATTTTACTAAAGCAAGAAACCCAGTTAAGACTCCAAACCTCTACACTACAACCGCAACTGTGCCACCCACATCATCTGGAGCAGTTCAGAATCAATATTTGTCTAATAACATGACAGAAACATTAAAAATGGAAATAAAATACAACCTACTCACCAGAGATGCAGACTCATAATTTGCAGCGCTCCTCAGAGACTGTAATCAGTGGTACGGCTCGTATTCACTGGTCTGGAAGTGGTGAACAAACCCTTTCCCGGACTGAGACACGCTAGCTATCTTCGGGGTTGGCCGACCTCCTCACAATGTCTAGCTTTTCTTGAAAATGGATTTTTAAGTATATCCGAAACCAAATCAATTTCTCTTCCTCCGTAGGCATAAAAAATTTCTCAGATGTATTAATGTGTGCAGAGCTACACACATGTTTTTCCAGTCGAACTTAGCTGTAACAGTTACCCTCTGACCAACCAATCAGAGGATGGGAAAATGCTAATGCTATTCTGTGCTAGCTAGCTGACCCTGTGAGGCGAATTCAAAATCTGATTGGTTAAAGAAAAAGAGCTAATTCTTAAGGAGACTATGGTAAAAACGACAACAGTACAGACTTTGAAGGCCCTGGGCAGATTAGATTGACATGGCAGCACATAGAGGCTAAAATCTGATTAGACAAAAAATCTAACATCCACATACACGTACTGGAAGCAGTGCAGCCAAGAGACACGTTACAAAATGAAGAGAATAAACTGTTGGGAATAAATTAATACAATTTCATGGATTGTAAATGTAGGTCAGTGCATCTGATAGTGTTTAGGCCAGCAGAGAAGGCTTTGCTGGCCCTAACCGCCCACCACTGATGAGAAGAAATGACAGTTGGCATCATGCCAGATAGAGACCCCTGTTAACAAGCAGGACAAAAGTCTAACAGCTGGAGACACTTCCCAGTCAACATCAATGGAATTGAGGTAGAGCGGGTCTCCAGCTTTAAGTTCTTGGAAGGATCTGTCCTAGCACCAGAACACTTTACCTCTGTTTAAAAAGGCATAACAGCACCTGTACTTCTTGAGGAGTCTTAAGAAAGCTAATCTGTCCCCAGGGATTCTAACGAGTGTTTACCGCTGCATCTTCGAGAGCATCCTGACCAACTCCATCACTTTATGGAACGGAGGCTTTACTATGTATGAATGTAAAGCCTGCAAAGGCTGGTCAAAATCACCCAAAGCATCACTGGCACCCAACTACCTGCCATTGAACCTTTACCACAGCAGACGTCTGTGCAGAGCACACAACATCATCAAGGACTCTTCACATCCCAGTCACAAACTGTTTACCTCCTTTCATCCACAAGGAGATACAGGAACATACGCACCAGAACCAGTAGGTTCAGGGACAGGGTTTTCCATCCACCATCACACTACTGAACTCTACACTACACCATGAGATCATTGTATAAACACTGTACAGTTGTACATCCAATGTACATATTACATATTGTGTTTTTACCCCAAATTCTCGAGACATATTGTGTTACATACATCTGCACTATTTAATTTTTTTGTGTATGTATATATACATTACTGTACATTCTGCCTAATAATTCATATTTACATATACATATAATTAGTGTACTTGTTTATTCAGCTTTTACACATTGTTTTCTATGCCATAGCCTTATAATCTTTTACTTTTTCTACCTTTACAGCAGTGTCTGCACATTTTTCACTTCATCTCCTCACTGCTATAGCCTTTATATTTAAAAAAATAAAATAGTGAAAAAAATATTATAATAGAAAAAGTGTGTGTGTGTGTGTGTGTGTGTGTGTGTGTGTGTGTGTGTGTCTATAAAATGAGCAAAACACGTGCAGACTAGGGTCAGGGTTACACACACACACACACACACACACACATTTTTTCAACAGTTTTTCCTCTCCATGGTTCTGGACATCCTGAGGTGTTTAATGATGTGCTGTAAGATGTGAGAAAATAGTGTTAATTATAGCAACTTCCTGCAGCAGCTGCCTGCCTTCTATCAGCTTTCTTTAACACTGGGACAAAAATATCTGTGCTCCCTCTGCTGAATGTTTAGCATGAGACATGATTAGATATAGTTTCCCTCTAGTATATACTGGGTAGATTTAGAATTAAAAATCATGTATTTATGGAATATCCACACAGATTCTTACACTGATATTTTAAGCTCGAATTAGTGTTAGCTTAGTGTTAGTTTAGATTAGTATTAGTGTACAAAAACATAATGGTAAATTAGTTTTTGAAAATGTCACATAAATAGTTCTAGAGAACAACAACATGATCTTGTTTTTTAATTGGAAAGTCGAAGAGAGAGAGAAGGGAAAACGTACATTAAAAACGGGCTTGTTGACCGCATCACTTCCTGTGATTGGCTTTCCGAGGCAGTCGTCGAAGGGCTGAAGAATTCCCAAAGCCAGGAAGAGTGAACAAAACTTCTTTGCTTCTTCATTATCACCATGAGCAGCAGTGCATCTAGATAACAGAGATTGACCTGAAGGGAGAGAGAAAGAGAGAGAGAGAGAGAGTGAGAGAGAGAGAAACAGAGAGAGAACGTGAGAGTCGCTGGGATATGCAAAGGAAGAACTTTACTGTGCTGTAATGTACATGTGACAAGTATAAAGCCCCTTTATCACGGTTGAAGATTGAGGCTTTTGGGCATTTCACTGGAAGGCTAAGAGTAAATGTAAAAAACATCACCATGCTACCTCGCCTGGGGTTTTATACAGAGCCTCAAGTCTCACACTGTGCAAATGGCATCCGGTCTGCGCATCGCGTTCAAGCGTCAAATGTCAAATCAGAAAAAGTAAACACTTTTTCCAGATTAAATTCATTTCTCACACTTAGATAACAGGACTGGTTTTGCTCAAGCTCCTGTCAATGAATAGTTGTTTCAGCAGAAACAGAGGTCTGGAACATTTATATTTATGCCATTTGGCAGACACCCTTTTCAAGTGTGACTTACATTTATCTCATTCATGCAACTGAGCAGCTATGGGGTGTCAGCTTGGTGTGGCTAGGATGCGAACTAATGACCTTTGAATCAAGCGTCCAATGCTACCACAACTACTAAGCTACCACCTGCCCAATTGGCACAACTGGCACTGTTATTGCCTGCTATACAGGCTGAATAAAATTAATAAATAAGTGAATTGGGGAAAGTATCTAATGTGTGCAAAGATTTGCCAAGTCAGGGATTCCTTTGAATACAAAAGCTATTCTGTGCAGATGTGGACTAGTAAATCTGGATAAAACCCATAAAAACAGAGGGAAAACAGAGCAACAAAACTCAGGTTGAACTGGGGATACTGGAGCAGTGACCCAGCTATACCAGGCACCACCTTTAAACAGCACGCTCTCCTTCTATATTGTTTTTATTTGTAATTGTAATTAGTTCACTAAATAATATAGTAGCAAGGGTTGGCTCACCTGAGAATACATCCTGAAATGTGGTTCTGGCAGTTGCCTGAAGACCAGAAGATGGTTGCTGAGTGTGGAATTCTCGTTGTGAAAGTTCATGACACCTGTCTAAAGCCTGATACCAGCTACTATCAAAACTTTCCGGGCTTGCGATGCTACAGGAACGTGGTCTGTGTGTCCTCCAACATTCAGTTCTGAGTGATGCCTGTTTAAGATCTTGGCTGAGTTTGCGTGGACATGAGGGGCTTTGAGCAGGTGTGGCATTGGGGGAGTGTGGAGGAGACGACAACTGCCTTGTAGTGGTCTTCACATAAGATGGCTGGATGGTAGGGTACAGTTTGACTCCAGAACTTGAGAATTTGCTTGGGTGTAAACCTCGTTCAGCAATGTTCTCCAACATCCAGGGGGTTAATGAAGTGCCAGTACTTTTCCTCCTTATCTGGGCAGGGATGTTTGGCCTTGTCTGCACCATTAATACATTTTGCTCCACACTAGGTGCCAAATTGAGATCCACAGCACTAATACTATTCTGTGGCATAAAATTTATCTGCTGAACCTTTGTTCCTGGGTCAACTCTGAGATCAGTAAGCAGCTCAATAGAGTCATCATTGTTTCCTTGAAGACACTCATCAATTGGGGATGAGGCAGAGGAGCCTTCTTCCAGATTCTCCTCAGTTCTTTTGTAGGACATGCTGTTTGAGGTGTCCTGAGTGCTGAAGCTATTAGACCCTTTAATTAAATTAGCCTGGATGTTATGGATGCTTTCTGATTTGGTGACAGGGGCCATATTTTGGTCATGCGATATCTTCAGGCCATTTGAGCTCCAAACAGATTGACTTCTTGGCCTGGTTTCAGACAATGAAGCTACTATTTCAGTCTTTCCATCATGAAAATTAGCAAAGGAAGAGGAGGGTATGTATGGTACATCCACGTCCGCAGCTAAAAACAAAGATGCTTCATCTTCCTGAGGTTCATCGTTCTCCAGATCTTGAATGATCTCAGGTTTTCCTCCTTCTAAACACCCTTCTATTTTATTGCCCCACTGCTGCTGTTCAATGATACACTGGATATCTGTTAACATATCTTGGCTATCAAAGGCTGAATGAAAGCTACAGAGATCAGTGTCAGACCCCGACTTGCTGCTCTCTCCCATTCCGTGTTCCACACCCATATCCACAGATGATTCTCTACTTCCTGGAATCCACCTATTTTTTTCTGAAATGCTGTCACATGTAAGGCCTTCTAGATCCTTCTTTAAATTGGTTCCATCAACATCACCACCACCACTTTCACAATTAATATCTATATTGTTTTTGGACCCTGGCTTCTTGGACAGTCGATTCCGTATGTGAATGTTGGAGAATACAGAACTCGTGGAGCTTTCAGTTTCGGACTTCTTCTCAGCCGAGTCAGCAGATGATTTTCTGACTTTGTCCTGGGACTTCTTTATCTTTCTGGAGCCCTCTGCGCCTTTATAATTAAATCCATACAGGTCTGTGATGCACTCTGCCCTGGGTGCACCTGCCTTCTTTTGCTTGGCTTCCTGGTTACCCATGTTCCTCAGCAAGCGAACCCCTTTGGCAATCAAGCCATGCCGAGAGTGAGTATTCTCTGGTTGCTCTTTCTGCTTCTGCTGTTTAGTCTGTGCCTCCAATTTCTGGTTTGAGCACTCTGGCTTTCTCTGTCCCTCACTCTGTAATCCCTCACCCTCTCCCTCTGTGGTTGGTAGCAGCTGGTTCGATGATGTAACCGGTGACGCTCCGACGGAAGACATAAAGGGGGGTGGCGCTTCATCTATCTCTTTTGCATTTTCTTGCTCTCCTTCTTGAATCCTCTCTCTCCCTCGGCCAAAAGCTCGATTTGGTGATTCACATCCTGGTATGCTGGAGGATCGGCTGAACCGAGGATGCTCGGCTCGGCCCGGTACATCCTCACATGACTGGGGCTTTGAATCAAACCCTTTCTGTAGATGTTTTTGTTTCCTAATAAGGCTTGTAAGGCTGCTCTTTCTCCGGTCTCTCTCCTGATGGCTGAAAGTAGAAGGGTAGAAGATCTCTCGCAACAAGGGGAAGTGTGTCTCTATAGTCTGGATGGTTTGCATCCTGTCTTAAACATAAACACACATATACATGTAGACTTAATAAGCACACTTTTTGAAAAGAAAAAAAACACAAATAGCTCAAATAGGGAGTTTTTTCAATTTGCCATCACACTAGTGAACTCCACACTATACTGCTAGGACACAGATGACTCACTGATGCTTTACTGATTTTACTGCAGTAATCAACATGCAGTTCTGCTCCACTCTGTATATTCTATATCATTCTGAACTATTATAATTAATGCACGTGGGGAGCGAAGTCTGGCTCGTATGATCCAATCCAACAGATGAGCTACTGCAGTTGTTAATGCTCGATGGGTCAGGACTTTTTTGGCAGCAAAAGGCAGGTGGTCATAAAGTTATGCCTGGTCGGGGAATATTCTTAGTGTACTTGTTTACCAGCTCCCCCACATCTTTACACTGCCATAGCCTTTATATTTATTTGCTCTATCTCTCTATTTCTCTATCTATCTATCTATCTATCTATCTATCTATCTATCTATCTATCTGTCTGTCTGTCTGTCTGTCTGTCTGTCTGTCTGTCTGTCTGTTATATGAAGAGGAAAATATATTGTAAAATGTAATATGTAAAAACCACCCCGTTTCATATTATTACAGTATTACTAACGTACAGTGACACTTTAATTCCTCTCTGCTTTTTACAGAGGTGTCATTGAAGATTAACACCGACCTGAGAAACGCTTTTCCGAAACACAATCCTTGAGGACAAAGGAAAATGAAATCCAGTGGAGACTGTAATGCCTGGGTTTATCTGTCGTTTCCTTTGAAACAAAAACAAGAGCAAGTCACATGAATGGCATATGAAAGCCCCATGCGAAAGTCAGAAAACCTCATTCATGCTGGTCTTGATTCCATTCAAACACAAATTTTAATGCAGAGAGCCAGACAAAACTGGTGAAAAGACTGAATAGAAATTGAGGCTATACATAGACATGAAGTTTGTAATGTTTGGTAATTTGTGCTGGGCTCTAAAATTAGGAAGGTTAGGAAGGATTTTATGGCTCATGAGTTTGTGTGTGTGTGTGTGTGTGTGTGTGTGTGTGTGTGTGCACATCATGTGAGCATATTAGGTTGCTTGTATAACTTGGCAATTTGTTTAATGCAGACATCATACCTATGAATAATACCCATGTCAAATACTACACCATTACATGATTAAATGTGGCTTGTAAATACAAAAGTGTTTATCAATGAGTAATACATGCTTTGCCTTTTGGCTTAAAAAAGCTAAGAGGTTTCACAGTAGTCCATCTGTAGTGTCATAACATTTAATGAAGTAAACATATAAGGGATGTGTTGTTATAGGAAATTAAGCAACAATGTGGTAGTGTGATAATAATAGTTTCGATTAGAATCACACATTCTGGAAAATTTTATACTTCTTTACCACAGTAATTTATTTTTTATAATAAAAAACTATATATATATATATATATATATATATATATATATATATATATATATATATATATATATATTGTATGTGTATGTTTGTTAGTTAGCTACTTTTACTATAATTTTCTAAATTTGCCTTTGGCTTCACCAAGCAATACAAACAAAACCTCACAAAAAACATAAAAAAAAAAAAAACACAAGTAAAAATAAATTAACTGTATAACACATTTACATTAAAATGTCAAACACATCCCATATGTACATAGCATTGGATTACACATCGACACCCTTATATTACCGACTCAGCTTTGAAAATGTTGATGGTAGTTGGAACGAATGAGAATTGTTACACATTTTTGCTCGGCCGTGGATGTTTAAAGTGTCTCCTCGAAGGCAAAAACGGGAACAGAGTGTGTAAGGAATAGAAACCTATATAATAATGGAGGATTTCTCTTTAGCTTTGTAGCATATGTTCATTTAATATTGTAAAGCAAATTAGTTCCTGTGACCAGTCTTTCCCTCATTAAAAATAAACAAATAAATACATAATTAAAAAATAAAAACAACCTGTACTAAAAATCTTTCTTCATCCAGTCTAGTATTCATTTTAAACAATACACAATCTGTCATACACAATGTCTGCAATCTCTTGAAGCAAATATAGAAATAAATATATACCAGAGCATGTGCATTGATATAGCAGTTTATTTTGCGGATGTAAAGTAATACCAAAGCTGCTGTTATAAAACAATAAATCAACACCTTTTGACCAATCAGAATTTAGAATTTAGTGTATACATACATAAATGTATAAAAAATACCTGCAACATTCAGAAAATTATCATTATATTTATTTTAATTGAATGGACACTAGTGATATCATGTTGACATGATGCCTGACTGTTTTTAAAAACTTTTTCATGCTTTTCCATTAAAGGTCTAAACGATAATCGCAGTGTATCACCTGCCATACATACATGACAGCACTAAGCACATAGATATAACATATCTTACTAATATTCTGAAACAGCTTGACATTCATGTTCAATAATTAGAAACATTTAAGCTTTAACTAATTTAAGCCTAATTAACTTCTGTTAATCTATCTATCTATCTATCTATCTATCTATCTATCTATCTATCTATCTATCTATCTATCTATCTATCTATCTATCTATCTATCTATCTATCTATGTATCTGTCTGTCTGTCTGTCTGTCTGTGTATATATAAACCTATAGGGAATAAAACAAGACCAACTCACAGTTTTAGATAGCCGACTGAAAGCCCATACCTTCACTTCAGGGAAAGAAAGAAAGACGAGAACAAGACCTTGTGGGACAAATGGAATCTAAACACAAAAAGTCTTTGTGATGCCCCTTTTAGTGATCTTGTTCTTTGGTCACATGAAGGAAAGCTTCACATCACATGGTCTCTTCTATTACAGCAGCTTGAAAATAAAGATTTTTCATACACACACACCCACACAAACACACACACACACACACACACACACACACACACACACACACACACACACACACACAAACACACACACACAAACACACACACACACACACAAACACACACACACACACACACACACACACACACAAACAGATTCACTGATTCCACACTAATATTTCACACATATGAATAACACTAGGCTTTGGGCTTAATCTCAAAATGTGGATTTTATTCTGAGGGGAAAAAAAACCTTACATAATCAGCTTGATTCATTCTAAAATGCCAGCAATACACCAGTTTTTACATCCAATAAAGAAAAATGTACACAAGTGCTGCTAGAACAAGTTCATCTAACAAGTTGATAGGATAGAAGGCAATTGTCCATAATAAAGGAGAAAATTGTTTCAATAGGTACAGCTAATTCACAGGGCCTCGGGTGGGAGATATGAGACAAAATCAAACAAATATGGTCTAATAACTGAATAATTAAAAAAGAGAAAACATTGTTAAGATTTTTTGTAATGACAAGTTTATTTACATTTGTGAAAGGAGTCTCCAGCGTCAGTGCTTAGTAACAGTCAGAATTAAAGCTGTAACTGTTTTTCTGTAACTGGAATTTTTTTTTTAGGACAGAGGAGATTGTGCTTTCTCAGTTTCAAAAGATGACAAGTTGCATTTTTGCTTTATTAACTATAAGAGGATACCAGAGAATCACTACATATATACTTTATATTATTGTTTACAATTTACAACATTGTTTGCAATAAAAAAAAAGAATTAATTACACAACCTAAAACAATGAACTAAAAAGTTAAAATAGATACAAAAAAATAATATAGCAACAAGAAGGAAAGAGCGTTTAATTTATTGAAGGCTTGACTTTCCAATCAAACCAACAAATTAAAGTTTTGCATGTAGCTTTTTTTGTTGTCCAAAGCAAAATCTTTGGACAGCAAACATGGGTTGGTTCATTAACTGCATTGGGGTGAATGTTAAACAAGTGTAGTTTTAGGGATTAGAGGAAAAACAATACTGTTCTTCAGCAATTCTAGTGAAAAATTAGCAAAGCATTACTCACCGATGTCCAATAGGGGGCACTGCAGTACTCTTTTTTTTAATTTAATTTAATTTAATTTTTTTTGAGTTTCCGAGATGAAATTATAACCAGTAAAGCTGACCTGCCTTTCTAACTAACCTAAATGGAAATCATTAATATATTATATTATTTATTTAGTCTGTGCACTAATGAGATTAAAACCTTACATAGCAACACAAACACATAGCAAGAGCTACACTGGATTTAAGAACTATTCATGTGGAATAACCAGGATATTTATATATATATATAAACTGGCAGGATGACTACCAAAAATAGTAAGCAGATAGTTTCACAACGAACCAAAGCAACAGCTGGACCCACATTCTCATAATCAGTATAATCAACTGCATTTAAATGATGTCATCACCCATACATAAGAAAGATATTAGGATTTTAAAAATAATTACCCCAGTATGTACTTTGTGGTTGTTTGTTTACCGCACAAGGAACAAAATTAATGAAATGGCAAAAAAACAAACAAAGAAATAACAGCTAGAGAAATACCTGTCGTGTAAACAATATTCACGCTCAACAACCTACCAGAGTTAGGTTTCTGAGGAAATTGAAAATTCGACCCTCTTTTTCAATTGCGATTTACAGTTTACACAAGAACATTAATACACCGAGATCTTACGATGTTGCAAGACCTTCTTTCACAAGTGCACTAAAAACAGCCAAAATCTACATACAGATAAATCCCTTCAACTTGAGTTACACATAAAATTGTTCTTTATTTTTTATGAATGAATACAGAAACAGTCAAATTCCATCCCTGAAATACTCATGCAGTTCACTGAAATGGATCCAAAAACAAATAGTTACTTTATTGACCGATAGATACTGAGTTCATGGTCATTGTTAGCGTTTGACTCCAGGTTTATTTCTTCTTTCTAAAACGTTCTCACAGAAAAGCAAAGATCTCATAGTAAAATCAAGATTCGAAGCCAAACCCAAAGTTTTGGTTTAAAATCTGAGTCGACAGACTCAGTGTGACTTCATTTGTAGTATTTCCTCCATGTTAGCATAGTTTTCAGGCTGGTTATGCTACGTGGAGTCCCCGGGGATACTTCTGTGTAAACGGACAGACTCTTTTTGCTGAAAGCTTTGCTTGCTTTTCTTCTCGTTCCATCGACATAGCAGGATCATTTTGAATGTGGTGCGGAACGTCTTGTTGCACAGAGCATAGCACATTGGGTTAACCGTGCTGTTAACATAGCACAGCCAGTAGCCAAGTGCCCACAGGGATTCCGGGATGCAACCGTTACAGAACGTGTTGACGAGCACCATAATGTTGTAAGGTGTCCAAGTTATGATGAAAGCGAAAAGAATAGCACTGAGAGTCTGTGCAGCTTTCTTTTCTTTCACTAGTGACATGCGTTTACGTTTAGTGATCTGCGTCCTTGCGCGTGAGACAAAACGCTTAGCCAGTGCTGCCTCTTTAAAAGATATAGGAGTGGAGGCAGATTTGTTGGCGCTAGTATGGGTTTGATCGATGCTTGTGCCTGTCACCTGAACGGCAGACACGGACTGCACGTTGCCAATGTTATCCGCAAAGCGCCTTTTGCCGTTTCTGACAGAACATGAAAGACTCATGTCATTCTTAGTGCTGCTTTCTGCTGTTCCTTGTAGTGGGTCTTCCTCGGAAGTGCCCAATTCCTCAGAAGACTTGATTTGGGAGTTCACAGCTGCCCGCATGCCTGGTAGACTCAGAACGATAGAGAAGATAGCACGTGTTGTAGGTGGTGCACTCTCCTCATCATCAGATGAGCCAGAATGATCAGCAGTGTCGTTGTTGTTCCAGCTGTCACAGCTACTCTGGTCCACCTCATTTTTACCTTTTGTCCCAGCTGTACCAGCAGACCTCCACTTCCAACAGTGACCTGGAAGTCCTAGCAAGGACCTTTGTCTATGTGCGGACTGGTTCAGCTCGGAGCTGTGGCAGCTTTTAGAGCTCGCCCGTGAGGCAGAGATACGGAAATGAGGCCGGTCTGCTGCCCCTAGACGTCCTCCCGAGCCTTGAAGTCCTGCAAGTTCTCGGGAGCGGTTTTCAGTCTCTTTATAAATCCTCCAATATAGGACACTCATAATGGTGACAGGAAAATAAAAAGCTGCCATAGCTGTACAAAACGTAATAATTGGCTCAGAGAGAAACTGGATGTAACACTTGTCAGGTGGAACTGTCCTCTCACCCACGAAGTACTGCCAAAACAAGATGGCCGGTGCCCAGAGGATCAAAGATACTAGCCACGCTAGTCCAATCATCATAACTGCCCGCTTGGTAGTACGTTTGGCGCGATATGACAGTGGGCGTGTAATAGAGAAGTACCGGTCAAAGCTGATCACCAGCAGATTCATGACCGAAGCATTGCTGGCTACATAGTCGATTGCCAACCAGAAATCGCACGCCCAGTTTCCCATGGCCCACTGCCCCATCACAATATATGCTGTGTAAAGGTTCATAGAAATGACCCCTATGATGAGGTCAGCAAAGGCCAGACTGAGCAGGAAGTAATTGTTGACAGACTTGAGCTGCCGGTTGACTTTGAATGAGACGATGACTAGGATGTTGCCGATGATGGTGATAAGGGACAGCAATCCTGTGAACAGGACAATGAGAATGACCTGCCACAACGAATGGCCACCTAAAGGGTCGTACTTGCTCTCCAGTCCTCCTTCACTACTGTTGACCACATGAACACTGCTGACGTTCAGAAAGCTCTGCAGCAACGAGGTGTTGGTGTCAGCCATGCTCTGAAGTAGTGGCCATGGAGAGGATTGTGAGTAAACTGGTGGCCCCAGACTGCCAATGTGCAAGTATTGACCAGGCTCTGTGCTGTTGGAATCCATTATGCAGTCCAGGCATATTCTAAAGAAGAAAAGAAAGAAAACAGGGATGAATAAAGTGCTACTTTAAAGAAATCCCTATCAGCACTAGTTAAATAAATCAGACTGAATGGAGCAGTGACCACAATCCGAATCATTTGGTTTTTTATTGGCTTACAAGTCTAAGGCTTATGGCTTTTGCGCCTAAGAGCAAAAATGTATACACTATTAAAAAAATGAAATTCTTTCACATCCTGTGTCATTTCCTCTTCACTGAACTGGCCTTTCAAAAGGCAGATTTTCTGACTGCTACTTTATATAAAAAAAGCTAGTTTTTTCAGGTTCCTCCTAAACTTTAAATAGAAGTGTTGAACACCTGGAAAATTCTTCTTACACTCCTACTGTTCCTCATACACTAATATGACTTCCTCTCATCACTGTTTCCAGCTTCGCAAATCTATCTGAATGGGCTCCTCATATTAATTTCCTTGAAATTTATGACATTAAGCGTATCCTCGGAACAAGCATTTATACTGCAGGAACATCTCATTTATGACACTGACTCAGCACAATATTTCATGCATTATTATATGTTCCCAACCATATAATGTTACCATTTAATAAGATAAGAAAAAAAATGGATTTTTGGACATTTCAGGAAAAAGGAATTTGAAGTGTGAAATATAACCTCACAATAATAACATTACATTTATGGCAGTTGGCAGACACCTTTTTCCAAAGAGACTTACAACTTAGTAGTTAAGTTGTTAAGTTGGTCTTGCTCAAGGGTCCGGCATCGGCAGGTTGGTGGTGCCAGGATTTAACCTCAAGCCTATTAACCACTAAGCTACTGTTCCCAAAGGTGAATGATATTAATAATTATGAATTTAAACCAGCTACCAATAGTAGACTGAGATCTTTGAATGTAATTATTTCTCCCCATCATCTTATTATAATGTAACAGAGCAGATTCAAGGCTCTCCAATACAAAACTTAGAAATACAGAACCTCAAATACCAAAGAGACTACAATCCCACTCATTTGTTTTCTATTTGCTTACAAAATTGTGTTCACATTCCAAATTTTCCCGGGATAAATTAGGAATAGAGCAAAAGTATTCACTACCAGATATTTCTTTCAGGTCCTGTGCCCATTTCCCCTTCAGTAGACTAGCTATTTCGATAAGTAGTGAAATTTCCTCCCATAAAAGGAATTAGGCAGTTAAATTATCTGCTCTGTGGCACGTAAATGTTAATTTCCCAATTATCCCTTTATGTTGCTTCATTTGATAGTAAACTGTACTGTATATGGTTAAAAAACCAATTGAGCCACTTGACTTGACACATAGAGCATAGTATACAGTATAAACCTTACCTCACACTTCCCTGAATGTAAACTAAGAAATACCATGAAATATATTAGTTATATTTTACTTGTAATATGCATGGATATGGAAACATTTGTATGGACCACCCAGAATTGGTATTTAAAAAATGCTTGCAAATAATTATAAAGCATAACGTCAGTAAGGAATTTACATAGATGGATTATACACACAGACCAACAGTCACTTACAGCCACTAGAGGGCAATATTGCCCTGTGGACTCGTTCATGGTGGTCTGTATTTCATACTTTATTGAAGATTTAAACAGTCAACAGTCAAACAGTTTGGTCTCAGACATTCTGGACCAATCACGAGTTTTTATCAAAGTAAAATTAATTGTTATATCTTAATTAACATTTTAGACATTTGACAGACAGCCCTATCAGCGCTGTTCCATTCGTATGCTTGAGAATTAGGCAGTTGTGTGTGTGTGAGTGTGTGTGTGTGTGTGTGTGTGTGTGTGTGTGTGTGTGTGTGTGCAGGGAAAAATATTTCATATTTCATTTCCTATCATGATAGCTCTGATGGCAGTGCTGATTGCTTTTTGAGTAGCAAATTTATCTACAAATTTAAGTTTTTATTTGCGTTTTCCAAACTTCCTTTCACTTGAACTAGGAGACCCAAACCCGTTTCAGCATGATGATTCCCTGTACACAAAGCAGCTCCATGAAGATATGCTTTATATGGGTTTGGCTGGAAGATCTTGATTGGTCTGCTATAGAGCTCTGATCTGAACTCTACTGAACACCTTTGGGATGAATTTGAACACTGACTGCACCCCAGACCTCTTCACCTTCATCAGTACCTGACTTTATTACCACCCTTGTGATTGAATGAGCACAAATCTCCAGAAAGACACTCCAAAATCTAGTGGAACATTTTGTGTGAAGGATGCTCAAAAAGCAAATTCGAATCTTATAGTAATGTGTCCACAAACTTTGGTTCATATAATTTCATTTGAATTTACACATTTTTTTTTCACTGGAAAGATTTTCATGCTTTTTTAACAGAGAGGAAAAAAAGCGAGTGAGTGAGCGACTCTGTAAGGCTTTGAATTAGGGTGACCAAAGGAAATTTACTCAACATTAAATGCACAGTTGTTGTTTTTTTATTTTCATTTTTTATAAAAATGAACCCTCAACTTAAACACTCAATAAAAAATCACTGTGCTAATAGAAGAATTAGGCAGGCTGTATAACAATCATAAAACTGATATAACAGCAGGTCCCCCAAGTGTTTTATTGTGTACAATCGTTACATGTCTGGTATGTTATGATGTTTGTGTGAAGTTCGGGAACCCTGGGTTTGGGGGGCGATCCAGGGGAGTAATGACTAATACAGCACACCTGATTCATGATTCCTGGCATTGCTATTTCTAGCAGTGACCTCTGTGTGTGTGTGTGTGTGTGTGTGTGTAGGAATGAGTGAGTGAGTTACTGAGCATGTGTAAAGGTATAAGTAGTAGGTGGGTGTGTATGTATGCATGTCAGTATAAGTAAATAAATAAAAGTATAAATGTATGTGTTTAAATATGTGACTGATTAAATGCGTGTATGTGAGAATGAATGAATGTGCATATGTGTGATGCTATAAGGAGTGTGTGTGTGTGTGTGTGTGTGTGTGTTTTCTTTATGTTAAGCTACTGATATAAATAAGTGTATGTCTGTGTACAGTATATATGACAAAGTATATGTGTGAGAATGTGTGTGTGTGTGTGTGTGTGTGTGTGTGTGTGTGTGGCAGCAGTGATCTTATCAGCACTGTGTTCACTAACACTGAGAGCGTTGTGGGTGAATTATAGGCAGTGAACAGTGTTTTATGGCTTGGATGGGAAATAGATGACCTCAGAGTGATGGCCTTCCAGTGAAGGTGTGTTTGCTCATCTCTGTTTACTCACTCTATCTTTCAGGTTCTCACAGGCCTCTCTCTCTCTCTCTCTCTCTCTCTCTTAAAGAGGGTCAATCACAAAGGAAAAATATGAAAGGAAGCCAGGGGTGTCAGGGGACTATCGACACTTTAGATTACAATTGTGAACACACACACATACACACACACACACACAAACACACACACACACACACACACACACACACACACACACACAACCAACATGTGAATGTGCAGAAAGAAAAGAAAATGAAAGAAAAGAAAAGAAAAAAGGGACAGGCTAAAAAACCGAAAGATTAAGAAAGTAACAGAAGGGAAGACAGAGAGACAGGTTGTTCAGAGAGAAGGATAGGGAGATGGGGATAGAAAGAGAGAGCAACATAGACAGACAGAGAGACAACGAGAGAAAGAATAAAGAGAGGAGCTAGATAAAGAAATATACACAGACAGGAAAGAAGTGAGACAGTTTGTGAAGAGGGAAAAAGCCAGGAGCGGTGTTTCCTGGGTGATCCTGGATGTGAGAGTTTAATCAGAGTTGGAATTCCATGGGTGGTTGTGCTGGGGTTGCTATGGTAACCATTTGTGATGTGGACCGAACACATGCACTCATACACACACTCAAACACTCACACATACACACATATTTATGTGTGCACACAGCATAAACATCAGAAAAGCACAGATGCTGATTTAAGCACCTGCTAGGTGTGTGTGTGTGTGTGTGTGTGTGTGTGTGTTTGTTTGAGTGTATGAGTTCATATTCATTATTACTATTACATAATACTCATTATTACTATTCCTCTTCACTTTACTGGTTAATATTGTTTAATCTTTAATATTTGCTGAATTTTGCCTGCAGCCTTATTTAAGCATTTCATTGTACAAATTAACACTGACATCTGTACAAAAGACTTTAAAAAACTGGAGTATGTACTGGGTGACCACTTTATTAGCAACACCTTGTGCACCTGTCCTTTGTTAACATAACACTATCAATTCAGCCAGTCATGTCACCAAATCATACAGGATGCATCACACACTGGAGGGGAGATGGGGAGTGATTTGACAATAGCATGGTAGAGTCTTCTGAATTTTCTTACACACAGTGTAACAACCAACCAAGCAAATATCCCTAGTTTAGGTGGCTTGTTGAATGACCGGTGAATAAACAGACAAGCTGACAAGAAGGCTACCATAATTTCCAGACTATAAAGCACACCCATCTATAAGCCGCACACACTGAATTTTACAAATATTTGTATTTTTAACATTAATAATGCCTGTATTTTGGCATTGCATTTTTCCGGTATTACTGCATGTGTGCAAGGACGAGGATTATGTCCTTATTATTTTCTGATGCTCATTTCTAAGTTTCTTTGACTAACCCATAATGCTGTTGCCAAGAAAAATAAAAAAGCACGAGTTTTGGAAACCTGTCTGTGCTTATATGATTTCTGTTGCAACTGGAGTTAGCGAGCTCTCCCTTCACCCAGACTCAACGCGTTACAACGGCTTGTATCTAAACAGTAGCCTACCAAGAAAGTCATTGTTCACTGTCTTCCTCCTTCCTTTCACAACTATTTCTCTCGGGAGTTTTTCTTTTGGCATCGTCGTGCGTTTTTTCTCCCGATGCCGTGCAGCTCAGAACACAGGTGAGGTGAGGTTTTTTCGTTTCCGTTCGGAAATTTCATTAGTCTAATGTTATGTCACTCAGTTTTTTGGCTTGAAGTTTGTGAAACCGGGAAAAACCCAGGAAAAATTCATAATTAAGGCATAATTAATAATTAAGCCGCGGGGTTTAAATTGTAGGAAAAAAGTAGCGGTTTATAGTTCAAAAAATACGGTACATAACTCAAATAACCCATCTTTACAAACATGCTGAGCAGAAAAGCATGAGCTGAGCTTCCAAAAGCTGTAGAAAAGTAAAGCTTTTTAATAAAAACACCAAAATAAGTTCGAACATCATCTTCTAACCAATTAGACTGCTAAAAAAAACATGAAGGACAGAGTTCAGGTGAACTAATTTTTAATCATACTGCATTTATGCCATTTGCCAAACACCCTTATCCAGTGGATTTGAACTCATGACCTTCTAATCAGCCTTTAAATACTATGACCACTGAGCTAACACTTATCAAACATTGGACGTATTTTGTCACCGAAGTTACAGCAATCTTCTGTCATTTAGTCACAATATACTTTCCAGAGGCAAAAGATCTTCAGAGACCTGGTGCAAATACTGTATGGACGGCAACCCAGAAATGCCACCGAGACTCAATGCCACAAACCAAGCAGCACCTTTTTTTTTTTTTTTTTTTTTATGTAGTTGATATATTCTATCTAAAGCCATGTTGCAATATACTTTCCAGAAGCAAAAGTTCTTCAGAGACCTGGTGCAAATATGGAGAGCGACCGGATATGCCTTCAAAACTCAATGCCACAAACCAGGCATTATTATAGGCACATATTAATATTATTATTATTATTATTATTATTTAATGTAAGTGATTTATTCTTTGTAAAGCCATCATTGTACATTCGTGGTGTTTTCTAAAGAAGTCATGACCTGATGTGTCAAACTTCTATCAGTCACATTTACAACATTTAGCAGATGCCCTTATCCAGAGCAACTTGCAACTCAAGCAGTTAAGGGTTAAGGGTCCTTGCACAAGGGCAAAGAAGTGGCAGCTTGCTGGTGCTGGGATTTGAACTTGTGATTCCAGAGTCCAATGCCCAAACCACTGAGCTAGCACCTCCCAAACTTCCCAGCAAACTTGCAGAAAGAAGAAATGATGCGCAACCATGGATTTAAGAATAGTAAATAAAATAACTTTCTTTCGGCTTCTCCCATTAGGGGTTGCCACAGCGGATCATCCGTATTCATGATCCGCATGTTTGATTTGGCATGTTTTTATGCTGGATGCCCTTCCTAACGCAACCCTCCCCATTTATCCAGGCTTCGGACCGGCACTAAGAGTGCACTGGCTTGTGCAACCCTAATGGCTGGGGTTGGTTCCCTGACCGGGGATCAAACCCGGGCCGCAGCGGTGAGAGTGCCGCATCCTAACCACTAGACCACCAGGGAACCGGATTTGAGAATATTAAATAATAAATACATCTAGACAGCAGTCTGGATCAGTAAGTTTGCTGATTGACTGGTAGTTCGTTATAACTGGTAGGCATGTTGTTATAGTGTGTCAGCTGAGTCGCTTTTTATATAGCAGTCAAAAAAATAATACTGTTATTTGGTTTGGAATAGAAAACGAAACTTGACGAATACCAAGCTACATATGTTTGGTCTCACACCTTTTCTTCCGCTTGTGAACAATAACAGTTAATTCTATTTATTTAGGTGTAAAATCCGTATCTCATTGTGCCAACTTGGTAATGTTCCCAGCTTCACATATTCACATTTGTTTTTTTTCTTGTCCAAAGCAACATATGGTACATTACCCGACTACAGAGACTGTGCGTCTGGATCATCCTGACATGAAACGCTGCGAGCCAGGATCGAGCGAGGTCTGCACCACGTGGATAACACGTCGCCTTGCTGTTTTTTGCTGCTTAGTGTGATTGTGTTCGAATGTCTGTGCAACTGTGATGTATATTGATTAGACCGGAATTTTTGCATGTTGGCTCCTGTCTGGAGAATCCATATCTCGTTATGTAATGAACGATTTAAAGCAGGAAACTCCAGGTCAATAGTGTGGTTCTGTAAAATAAGACATACCACAGTCTGTGCAAGCTGACTGCTGGGTTTCTTTTTTTCTTCACCTTCACCAAAAGATATAAATGCAAATGAAACTTTCTCTAATTAATCCTGCATAGATTTACATACGCAACATGGTTATTATTGTCATGTTGTTAGAACTCATTTTTATTTCTCTGTGAATATGCTCCTAAAAAAACAACTTTTTTAAAATATATTGAATAACATTGTTTTAATCATGAATTGTGATGATGCATTGTTATAAAATGATTTCATGTCCTGCCATGACAGCATCAATTCTACGATAAACAACATACAAGGATTTTTCTCAGTTATAAACATTTTATTAGGTATATGACCAAATGTATCATTTGTTGAATGTTGTTTATGTGGAAAAAGTGATTTCTTGTTCTGAAAAATGGAAAGATTGAAAAGAAATTCAATGTGATTTAATGAGTTTCTTCTAGATAGCATAGGTATATAGTATAGGTATAACTTTATAAGGTAGGTCAAATTCCGGGAGTGGAGTTAGTTTTCAGATTACGGTGTAACTGCAAGTGCACAAATTATATACAATTCTAAAAATAGAAATTATAAAATATATATATTTTTTATATTATCGTTACTAAAGTTCATAATAAGACTTTGGCAGCGGTTCACGAGTGAAGGGCGGAACCGGACAAAACGATCGGTGAGACTACACATGTAGCTGATGAGACTGATCATTGCGCTCTGTTTCACTCCGGCAACAAAGAGAAGAAAGCCACACCAAGCAGAGGAGAGCGTAAGGGTCTACGAACGATGACCGAGTGCAGTCGAATGCTAAGATAAAAGGCATGCCCTTCTGCGAAGGAGCTCTGGCAGGGGCTAAAGAGTAAAAGAGACGGGCGGGCGGCGAGAAAAGACGCCCTGATCCGCAAATGGGACACTGTGGGAACTCTGTCCGGAACAGCAAGAGTGTGGGTGAGCCCTCTGGAATAGAAAGCATGGGGGGAGTGAAATAAAGAAATCTCTGCTTGGTGAATTGCCTGTCCGTCTTTCTTCCAGCGCTGAACCAGTGAGATTTGTTACGGTGATGCCGAAACCCCTTGCTAGATGTTAAATGCCAGGGAGACTTCTCCACACCTCTCCAGGGAAGTCCAGATGGTGGTATACCTGGGGACAGGCAGCTCTCCCCCTCTCTCTCGTCCCCCCTGTCCTTCACCATCGACCTTCCCCACCCGCCAGCTACAGCGTCCTGAGTACAGGAAGGGAAAGCGCCAGGGCGAAACAAAGAAAATACACAATTGCCTGTCTCTCTTTCTTCCAGCATGGTACCAGTGAGATTTGTTACAGACATTTTATATTAATGCATGTTCCAATACATCAATTCAAATGGAAATGATTTAGATAAGTGTGTCTTCCTACCTCACAAACATTTTCACCACAAAATAAAGTATGGAGTGCTTTCTATTCTTACTTTTCATTTTATTCTGCCAAAAAAAGAAAACATATTTATATAGTACTTTAGTCTTTTATTTGTTATATTCCCCAGACATGCATTGTGCTTCAGTAGCCTGCTCTGACTAAAGCCCTATTCAGAGGGGATTAGTTCTACATGGGAAGTCGAGGTAATTCTTTCCTTCACAGGCATTGCTCTAGGATTTTATTTTTTTTATCTAAAAAGTCTAATAGATTACTAGAACATTTGAAGTGTCTGCTAAAGGTAAAAAACCAATGCACGAGTGGTAAAGTTACCGTGACCTAAAGAATAATCCATAGCAGTATAAAGAACAACCAGACAATAAAGCACAGTGCATTAAAATGGCATAAGGCCTCACACCTAGCCATGGATTATCCCACTTATTCTATGGTCACTTCGCAGCACTGACAAGTTTAAAACTGCCATGGATGTTCGCAGTTAAAATCTGGCTGAATAGTTGAAAAAATGTCATTAGTTATTTTATATACTTTATATATCATTTCATCTAGAATTCTGATTACATTGATTTGAATTAAGTTTAAAAGTTATGATGGAGAGAGTGTTTGGGTGTCAGCTTGCCTTTTGTGTGGTGCTCAACTAATAATGAATCGAATCATTTTTATTTGTATAGCGTTTTTAACAATGGTCACTGTCTTTACAGAGACGAACAAGTTATAATGTTGTACAGAAATAGAATTGGGCTTACCATTTGCCATCTAATTTCTAGTTCATCAAGTCCATCTTGTGCCTTGACACATTTGTCAAAATCACCATATTCACTATATGATGCCATGCAAGAATCATTGGGAAAGTTAATTAGAAAACGTTTGCAATCGTTGTGTAACTCTGCATCGGAGTATGTTACGATGGTTACAGCTGTTTATAAGCAGAGCATTCATTTAGAGCGCTCATCAAACTGACTTCAATTATTGCTCTGATCTCATGCCTTCCTTCCAGCAATCAGCATTCAGTATCATGAGACGATGGTAAAAGAGTGTTAATGCACACATCTTTACTGTGGTTCTCCCTGACCTGGAGTGTCTGATGACTTGTATAACTTACCAGTGAGGGTGTAGAATATTTCTCCCAGATATATCTGCTGACTGTTCGGCCAAGCGAGAAACTGAGTTTCACACACACACACACACACACACACACACACACACACACACACACACACACACACACACACACACACACACACACACACACACACACACACACACACACACACACACACACACACACACACACACACTTTCTGACTTTTCAATTTCGGGGGTTAAACCAGATTTGAAAATGCTCTGAGGCACCCTCACATGTGCCATGTGCTTGTAGGTGCAACCATTTTAATCTCAAATCTCTTCTGTTCTTTCATGTATACCTTCATACTCCTTTTGACCCTACAGAATGACCTGCCACAGTGTCTGATTGCCTTCCCTGGAATGAGACTCAAATGGAATCAATACTTATTCCGTCCTCCATGCTTTTCACTCGCCGCCTTCTTGTCCACTGCCAGCACCCTGTCATCATTGGTTCACTCTGATACTCATGCTGGTTCTCCGCACCTCACAAAGTGCTAAACCAACGTGTGTGTGTGTGTGTGTGTGTGTGTGTGTGTGTGTGTGTGTGTGTGTGTGTGTGTGTAGGGGGGATGTAAATGGAGATCACGACGGTGCAATAACAGACCACCCGAGAGTTGGAAAGACCTTCTGGAAGAAATGGATTAGGTGCATTTCTAGTGTTAAGTATTTACAATAAGGGGTCAAAGTATCATAGGCAAGTGTGTTTATTTTCCAAAGCTAATTCAACAGAACATGTTATTATTACTCTTTAGTTAAGTGCTTTTAGTGATGATGGTCCCACTGACACATTTTCTCCATTTTATATTCTAGACCCCAGACACGTATGTATTAATACAACTGGTTTTAGAAGTGCCTGGATAAAATAACAGTACAATATTAATGGTAAATAAGATCATATATTTGACCATCATGATTTTATATGCTGTGTGATGATCCAAAGTAAACCCCTGCCTTGCTTCCAGAGTTTCCAGGGATAAGCTCTAAATTTACTATGACCATGACAAAGATAAAATGCTCACTGAAGAGAAGGAAGAATATGAATCATTTATTGTGCTTTAGACTGTTTTTTTAGCTCTCACTGGGCTGTATGTTGGGTTACAGTATTTCTGAATAGTCACTGGGCTGGTTGTTGGGTTACAGTAGTTCTAATTAGTCACTGGGCTGGTTATTGGGTTACAGTAGCTCAGAATAGTCACTGGGCTGGTTGTTGGGTTACAGTAGTTCTGAATAGTCACTGGGCTGGTTGTTGGGTTACAGTAGCTCGGAATAGTCACTGGGCTGGTTGTTGGGTTACAGTAGTTCTGAATAGTCACTGGGCTGGTTAGTGGGTTATAGTAGCTCGAAATAGTCACTGGGCTGGTTGTTGGGTTACAGTAGTTCTGAATAGTCACTGGGCTGGTTAGTGGGTTACAGTAGCTCGGAATAGTCACTGGGCTGGTTGTTTGGTTACAGTAGTTCTGAATAGTCACTGGGCTGGTTAGTGGGTTACAGTAGCTCGGAATAGTCACTGGGCTGGTTGTTGGGTTACAGTAGTTCTGAATAGTCACTGGGCTGGTTAGTGGGTTACAGTAGCTCAAAATAGTCACTGGGCTGGTTGTTGGGTTACAGTAGTTCTGAATAGTCACTGGGCTGTTTAGTGGGTTACAGTAGTTCTAAATAGTCACTGGGCTGGTTGTTGGGTTACAGTAGTTCTGAATAGTCACTGGGCTGGTTAGTGGGTTACAGTAGATCTGAATAGTCACTGGGCTGGTTGTTTGGTTACAGTAGTTCTGAATAGTAACTGGGCTGGTTAGTGGGTTACAGTAGCTCGAAATAGTCACTGGGCTGGTCGATGGGTTACAGTAGTTCTGAATAGTCACTGGGCTGGTTAGTGGGTTACAGTAGCTCGGAATAGTCACTGGGCTGGTTGTTGGGTTACAGTAGTTCTGAATAGTCACTGGGCTGTTTAGTGGGTTACAGTAGATCTGAATAGTCACTGGGCTGGTTGTTTGGTTACAGTAGCTCTGAATATTTACTGGGCTGGTTATTGGGTTACATTAGCTCTGAATAATCACTGGGCTGGTTATTGGGTTACAGTAGCTCTGGACATTAGGTTAGCTGTGAAAGGTCATTAGACTGTTTTGTTTGGGGTAGCTCTAAATGGTGCCTGGGCTGATTTTGGTTAGATTCCAATAGGAATTGAGTTAATTTTTGGTTTAGCTACAGATTATTAGGTTGTTTTATTGGCAAATTACCATTGAGCTGTTTTTCTTTCTGGTAGTTTAAAACAGCCATGATACTTTTTGAGTTAGTTGTGAATGGTCACTGAAGTGGTTTGCTCTAAATGGCCTTTGGGTTGTTTTTAAAGATATTTCCAAATGGCCATTGAACTGGTTACTGGGTTTGCTCGAGTTATAACACTGTGTCGAGTTATGCACTGTGACAATTAATCTGTCCTTTAACAAATGATTACAAAATATAGGTAATATTGAACTTTACTGAAAATTGAATTGACAAATGGTATTTGGTCTGGTTTTTAGGTTCATTCTAAATGGTCACTTGACTAATTACTGTGTTAGCTTTAAGCTCTGACAATCTCTTGTTCAATAAATCTACATTTAATAAATATGAACATTATTATATATTATTAGACTTTATTGACCATTAGACTTGTTTTTAACTATGAGTGGTCATTGTGTTGGTCATAGGGTTATAGATTTGATTGGTCAATTGGGCAGCTTATTGGTTAAGCTCTAAAAGGTCACTGGACTCATTTTGGGTTTAGATTCTTATGGTCATTGGGATATTCTTTTTTGGGTTGGCTCCAAATGGTCTTTGGGCTGCTAATTAATTTCCAGAGCTCCAATACAACAATGCACTGTAAATAAATAAATAAATAAATAAATAAATAAATAAATATTATATATATAATATGTATGTGGATGTTCTTTTCTGCACTCATGTCCATAGGAACAAAGGTTTACCCACATCTTTCATTTTTATCACTACATAGTTGGTAGCCATGGACATATTAAAAATTCATGTCACAAAATTTGCTCCCCCTTGTCTTTCCATTGCTCATCAATAAACAATGATTAGCATCATGTATAATTAACCTATTCATTTACTTGGGGCATTTGCAGATATCCGGAAAATCAATAGCCTGAAGTACACTATGAGACTAGGCAAAAAAAAAAAATATCAGAAACAATCTCCACCACACATATCAGGTCATCAAGCATGTGTGTATCGACCTGCCCTTGTGTAAATAATACCTTAATACTGGCCAGGGAATCTATCAGGACCAGCCCCTGGGCATTGCTGTGATATCTGCAATCATTTGATATGGCTGCTCTGATCTTCCAGCTCAATGTGGAATGGTGGATTTTTTTAAACAGCATCCAACGTGGCTGAACTTAAATGAAAGATGTCCCTTTAAATCTACACAAACATATTTCATTTAATTCTGTGCGCAGCATACAGTATGTTTGCTCAGGTGACCTATTTCTTTATTACTCTCTTGAGGTTTTTGGAATCTTGCCTAAAATAGTCTTTAAAATCAAAATCTGGTACCACCTAAGGGAATTTAAACCTTTAATAAAAAAAAGCTTTTGCTCTTCTCTAAAAACACCCTGCTCCCCAGGTTGTGATGAGGCCAACCCTCTTCATCTGAAAGCTATAGCCAGATGTGTTATGCATTTATGGCTAGCTGATTTGTTGTCATCGTCTAATCTGGGTTCACTGTGGCATCTGTATTTCCTGTGTATTTTTTTTCCATTCTCTGTCTCCTGTGAAAATATCTGTTCTATGACTCATGTTTGATTATTTAATCCAAGATTACCTGATCTGTCACCTGTGTAATTACCTGATCTCTCCTCCTGTGTCCTTTTACCTGATGGATCCCTTTGTCTGTCACTTGCACCATTACATGATCTGCACTCTGTGTAATTGCATGATCTGCACCATGTGTGATTGCCTGATCTGCACCATGTGTGATTGCCTGGTCTGCACCCTGTGTGATTGCCTGGTCTGCACCCTGTGCCACTGCATGATCTGTTCCGAGTTGTTACCTGATCTGTTCTATGTGTCATTATCTAATGTGTCCTTTCTGAGATACATTTTTTTATTTACATTCCATCTAAAGAGCTGAGAAAATGTAACCAAAAGAAGATAAGTAACAGCGATCATTTCCTGATCTGTCCACTGTGTCATTGCCTGGTCTGTCCCTTGTGGGGTTACCTGATGTGTCCTGTGCATCATTAACAAATCTGTTACCTGTGTCATAACTTGATCTGTCTCCTGTGTTTTTACCTAATCCGACCCCACATGGTATTACTAAATGTGTCTGTTATGCCATTACCCGATCTGCCCCCCTGTGCCATTACCTGACCTGGCGACTGAGCCAGCAAAGAAAAAGAACGAAATGGATTAGTTACCAGTTTAATCAGATTCAAATTTGATAAGATCGTGTGTGTGTGTGTGTGTGTGTGTGTGTGTGTGTGTGTGTGTTTGTGTGTATTGCAAGTCTACCTTCTCTACCTATCTTTTCTCCTGGTACCTTTATGGAATCAGAGGCTCATGGGAGATTGGATATCCTGCAGGAGATCAGGTCCTGTGAACAGACAACAAGAGGGTAGATTTTAGCTTCCTTTCCTGAGTGCGCACACACACACACACACACACACACACACACACATACAAACACTATTCTTCAAACACTCACATGACTGCGCTATTGTTCACAAAATTATCCTGTCATTAATCATAGCTACTTAGGCTCTAGTGGCTCATAAATGATCAACCTGAAACATGTTCACCATGTGCAAGTGTGTGTGTGTGTGTGTGTGTGTGTGTGTGTGTGTGTGCTGCAAACACTCTTCATAAACTCCTCTTGGCATTCAGTAATGTTTATGTAAAGTAAATATTAAATTTAAATTACCATCTTATTCTGTTTTATTTCCTTCGTGTGTGTGTGTGTGTGTGTGTGTGTGTGTGTGTGTGTGTGTGTTGCTTAAACAGCAAAGTGCATTCTGTGGCATTCAGTGATTAAATGACTAAGTACTGATGTGATGTAAACATTACCACTTCATTTTTCTGTTCTACTTCCTGTGTGTGTGTGTGTGTGTGTGTGTGTGTGTGTGTTGCAGTTGCACCAAGTCCTTACATGGCATCTTAAAGTTGCTGTGGCACAAAGAAGATGTCCAAAAGAAGAAAAACACACGGGCTCCCGTGTAAACAAAACCCAGGCACTAGAAAGCCTTCACTCTGAGGGTTACTCAGCCAACATCCGCTTTCACACACATTCAACATACACACAAACTGCATACAACTTACAGACAAAAGTTTGTGAACAACTGACCACACACTTAATCCACATTTAGTCCCCATTTGCTGTTATAATAATCTCCACTCTTCTGGGAAGATGTTTCACTAGGTTTTGGAGTGTGTTTGTGGAGATTTGAGCTCTGAGGGTGTAGGGTGAGGAGGACTGGGGTGCAGTCAATGTGTACACATTCATTCCAAAGGTGTTCAATAAGGTTGATGTCAGAGCTCCATAGCAGGAGATCCTTCACTCCAACCAATGTAGAGTATATCTCCATGGAGCTGGCTTTGTGCTGTATTGTAATGCTGGAACAGGTTTGGGTCTCCTAGTTCAAGTAAAAGGCAACATTTCATGCTCCAATTTCTAAAGACATCATATACAATTCTGTGCCTCCTACTTGGTGGTAACAATTTGGGGAAGAACCACATATGACTAAAAAAGTCAGGTGTACCAATACTTTTGCACATTTAGTGTAGGGCTACAACATTAACTCTACACACACACATTTTAAACATAACTTTTTCACTATGCCTATATAGCAATAGCTGACATTTTGGTGCTTATTTGTTGATATTTTTCATTCTTCCTGTAAAAATAACGTGACATCATTGCTAGCAATCTGATACATAAAAGAGTAAAGCAAAAAGTGCAAGAGTTTCAAATCTCGCTCGTCCATTTGTTCAATGTGACACTGATAAGAAAGCCATCATAAGCCTAGTAGAGATCTTGAAAGAAATGCTGAACTCAAAGTCCCAGAATGCAGTGCAGTTACACTGAGCTACAACAGAAACTCAGCTCAGTTAGTTAGCAATCCACAAGATGTCTAGCATGATGCCACTGATTAGCACAGATTAGCATGGAATTTGCAGAGGTGGATAGACCAATGGACTAAAGTGCCACTGTATCAATTCTCTTCAGAGTAACATAAGGGCTAAATCCCAACACATCACAATCAGGATGTAGGCGAATGACATTATGGGTAATGCGGTACGGTAGGAAGCTGTTGAACAAAAAGAGAATGTGTGTGTATTTATATATATATATATATATATATATATATATATATATATATATATATATATATATATATAGATACAGTACAGACCAAAAGTTTGGACACACCTTCTAATTCAAAGAGTTTTCTTTATTTTCATGACTATGAAAATTGTAGATTCACACTGAAGGCATCAAAACTATGAATTAACACATGTGGAATGTGAAAATAAAGAAAACTCTTTGAATGAGGTGTGTCCAAACTTTTGGTCTGTACTGTATATGTATATATATATATATATATATATATATATATATATATATATATATATATATATATATATATATATATACAGTGGGAAAATAAGTATTTGAACACCCTGCTATTTTGCAAGTTCTCCCACTTAGAAATCATGGAGGGTCTGAAATTGTCATCGTAGGTGCATGTCCACTGTGAGAGACATAATCTAAAAAAAAATCCAGAAATCACAATATATCTTTTTTAAACTATTTATTTGTATGATACAGCTGCAAATAAGTATTTGAACACCTGTCTATCAGCTAGTTAGTCTGCCTTTAAAATGTCCACCTCCACTACATTTATTATCCTAAATTAGACGCACCTGTTTGAGGTCGTTAGCTGCATAAAGACACCTGTCCACCCCATACAGTCAGTAAGAATCCAACTAATAACATGGCCAAGACCAAAGAGCTGTCCAAAGACACTAGAGACAAAATTGTACACCTCCACAAGGCTGGAAAGGGCTACGGGGAAATTGCCAAGCAGCTTGGTGAAAAAATGTCCACTGTTGGAGCAATAATTAGTAAATGGAAGAAGCTAAACATGACTGTCAATCTCCCTCGGAGATCTCACCTCGTGGGGTCTCAATGATCCTAAGGAAGGTGAGAAATCAGCCCAGAACTACATGGGAGGAGCTGGTCAATGACCTGAAAAGAGCTGGGACCACTGTTTGCAAGGTTACCATTGGTAATATACTAAGACGTCATGGTTTGAAATCATGCATGGCACGGAAGGTTCCCCTGCTTAAACCAGCACATGTCCAGGCATGTCTTAAGTTTGCCAATGACCATTTGGATGATCCAGAGGAGTCATGGGAGAAAGTCATGTAGTCAGATGAGACCAAAATAGAACTTTTGGGTCATAATTCCACTAAACGTGTTTGGAGGAAAAAGAATGATGAGTACCATCCCAAGAACACCATCCCTACTGTGAAGCATGGGGTGGTAGCATCATCTTTGGGGTGTTTTTCTGCACATGGGACAGGGCGACTGCACTGTATTAAGGAAAGGATGACCGGGGCCATGTATTGGGAGATTTTGAGGAACAACCTCCTTTTCTCAGTTAGAGCATTGAAGATGGGTCGAGGCTGGGTCTTCCAACATGACAATGACCCGAAGCACACAGCCAGGATAACCAAGGAGTGGCTCTGTAAGAAGCATATCAAGGTTCTGGTGTGGCCTAGCCAGTCTCCAGACCTAAACCCAATAGAGAATCTTTGGAGGGAGCTCAAACTCCGTGTTTCTCAGCGACAGGCCAGAAACCTGACTGATCTAGAGAAGATCTGTGTGGAGGAGTGGGCCAAAATCCCTCCTGCAGTGTGTGCAAACCTGGTGAAAAACTACAGGAAACGTTTGACCTCTGTAATTGCAAACAAAGTCTACCGTACCAAATATAAACATTGACTTTCTCAGGTGTTCAAATACTTATTTGCAGCTGTATCATACAAATAAATAGTTAAAAAATCATACATTGTGATTTCTGGATTTTTTTTTTTAGATTATGTCTCTCACAGTGGACATGCACCTACGATAAAAATTTCAGACTCCTCCATGATTTCTAATTGGGAGAACTTGCAAAATAGCAGGGTGTTCAAATACTTATTTTCCTCACTGTACATATATATATATATATATATATATAGATAGATAGATAGATAGATAGATAGATAGATAGATAGATAGATAGATAGATAGATAGATAGATATAGATTTATGAAATACATTTCATATTATTCTATTGAAAGTTCTATTTTATTCTTATTTAATTTCTCATTTTACTCTTTCATTTTTCTCATTTTACTCTTTCCCCTTTTTATTTATTTTTATTGTATTTTAATATGTTGTAAACTTAATTTTATTCATATTTTTTCCTATTTTTATTACTTTATTTTTCATTTTATTCTTTCTTACTACTTTTATCTTTTTTCTTTTTATTCCGTTCCAGTCTTCTGTAAGCATTTCACTGCACTTCGCACTGTGTATATGTGTGTGTGTGTGTGTGTGTATTAAATATAATTTTAATTGGATATGAAATTCATTATGAAGAATAACTCACTGTGTCTGTCACCATAACGATACGTGCTATACAGCTGATTTCAAACAAATGTTTGATTTTCAATAAAAAATTTCATCATTCCAAGAGCAAAAAAAAAAAAAAAAAACATATTCATACCCATTTTCATTTCAAGAGCCCGGCAGCCAATTTCTGCTGGATATGACTGTTTATATTATCCTGACTTCAGGATCACTGCAAAATGAATACCCCCTTTTCATGTTCATCCTTTCATACCCTCCCAGAGCTGAGAACTATCATATTAAATATTCTCTTTATACCCTTCACCTTGTGTGAAGTAATTGTTTGGCTGTGTTCTATGATAATCAAGAGCTGCGCATTAGACAGCCTGCTCTGTCGTTCAGGAACGCATTACACATTCAGCACGGTGACACGACAGGGGCGTACGAGGCTTTCGTAAGATTTTAGATCGCAGATGAGAAAAGCAGAATAATGAAACACTTTAAAGCAGCAAACAGGCAATATGGAGGAGTGAGGAACCATACATGGCCAGCAGTGCAGCACAATCAGGGTGAAATTCATTATAAAAATAAACAAATATATGTTAAAGTAGAAACATATACCATGGGTAAAGTTGAAAGGTAGAGTGTTGAATAAACAGTAGTTTTACGATCTGTTTAATCAAAATTTCTAAAAAATGTAACCAAAGTAGCATACAGTTCCAGTTCCATACAGTGTGAGACAGCTATTTCCTAATGATGTTACTGAGCTAAATCAATGGCATTATATTATTAATATGGTGATTTTGCTAAATGAATGACAAACTGGAGAAGAAACCAGGACGATGAGAAATATTTTGAAGAACGGTACCAGGAGTTAACACCAACAGCTTCATTATTAGTAAATCTATGCATATGCACAATCTCTCACAATTTATTCATTAATAATATTAATAATAATAAATATTATTTAAAGCGCCTTTCAAAACACTCAAGGACACTATACAATTGATTGATAATTATAAAATTAAAAAATTATAAACATAAAATACTAAATTCATTTAAATCAATGTAATGATCTCTGTATATGCTTTAGAGCAAAAACTCTACCTCTAATGATCTTTTTATAAAATAACTAACAGAAATGTTTTTTTATCCATTCATTCAGTTTCACTTTGCAAACATCAGCGACAGCTTTAAATATCAGTCCTGGGATAATCTACGCCTAGGTGTCACATCATTTAAATAAACTCTGTGTCGTGCTTTAAAATAATGTAAAGAACATCAAGCTGTGAATGATCCAGTAAATGAACTGCATTAGAATATAAATACATTAACCAACAAAAAAAAACTTTGTTAAAGTTTAGCATCCATATATTAGATTTGCCTGTGAGCTAATCATCAAATAGTTCTAAACATATCCTTAAATGAATATTAGTTTCTTGCAGCACTGGAAAAAGGTTTTGTACTGCATTATGGGTAATATTTAAATTTTATTTCGAACAAAGCACAATATAAAAGAAAATATACAAATGACAACAGATGCGTTACAACACCAAAGAAAAACCAGTTCCATAAGACTGAAAAAGAATGGGATGAAGCAAAAGCTTATTATTTTCCCCAATATGCAATTCTATAAAGTTTCAGTATATCTTTTGAAATATTAAATCTATATTTTTCATATTTTTGTATATATTCCTTACAAGATAACAAATCCACAATAAATTAAACACTGATTCTATAATCACCCATTCTAATGCAATCATCGTTATAACACACATTTACCCCTATACATCCATATCCTTTTAATAAAGTGTTTTTATACAACAATTTAAACTGTTTAATATTTTTACAATGCTTTAACACAAAATATTTTTGTAAATTCCCAGAAATAAATTATTTCCGATTTGAAAATAACTTTATATAATTTTATATATTTAACCAAATCACTAAACTTCGGTATATAAAATTGTAAAAGTAATTAGTTTGTCTCTCTTTTTGTCTGATTGCTCTCTTTGTATGATACATATTGACTGTAAATTGGTTTTATAGGCATTTACCCAAATTTTCACACAATAACTCAAGTAATTTGGTTTGAATGTATTATACAAAACGTCTTACTTTATTAAGTATTGCTGTAGTCTTTGCCAGTTTTGCTTTAACATCCGAATCCAGCCTATTTTGTGATCTAAAATCACACCAAGAAACTTATTTTCATAAACTCTTTTTATACTTTAAACATTTTCAATTCTACCTGATCATTTGTATGGAAGTATAAAAGTAAATTCTTCATTTCAGACCAGCCTCATTCTGACACCCTATTTCTGGATGGAGTTATTTTTTTATTGAAGACCACTAACTGCTGAGGATGGTTCCATATGAACAATCTAAAGATCCATGAAGTTACTGTGCAGGGTTAAACTCATGAACCATTAAGAAATAAGTATTATAATCAGTTTGAAATAATGTCTGCAATTGCCATGAACAGTTTTTGCATTCATGTGTCCCATTAACAGATGGTGGGCTCAACACATTGATAACCAAGAACGACAATAAACAGACATTTAGTGTCACTCAGATGAGGATGGATATCGTTTGGAGTCTGGTTCCTCTCAAGGTTTGTTCCTAGTACCACCTAATACCATCTCAGGGATTTTTTCCTGGCCACTGTCACCACTGGCTCAGTCATTCAGGATAAATTAATAAGAAATAAACCTCTATGCACTGATTTATTAAAGTTATATTCGGAAAAAGTGCTATACAAATGTGAACACACATACACACTGCCTCTTTAGTCAGCAATATTTTATGTCAGATCTGTTCCAGCACAGTTTCCTTAATCCAAACAATACGCTGCAAAAGCAGTCACATGGCCTGTCACATATTGTTCTATTTCTATGTCTCATCATGACTACCTGTTTCTAAATCAGCATTTTAATCAGAAGTAATAACTTTGCTAAGATTCTAGCCTAGCATTTGACTTGAGATGCTGCTGAGTATTTAATTTCCTGTAATCACCTTGTAAAAATTTTTTTTTTCATACTGAGTTCTCCCTAGTATGATTAAACTCTTTTGCTGATTGCTTTCTTTCAATAAAATCCTGTACTTGCATCAAAGTGCTCTCTGAATTACAGCAAGCAATGCAACTACTGATTTATTTAAATGAAATAAAATGTGCTACTACAAGCCAATAATTAGGCTTAGAATTAATGCCTTGTATACTATATGTACAAAAGTATTGGGGCTCAAGCATTGGACTTCTCCAGCCAACTGTTACCACAAAGTGGTTGGAGCAACACAACTGTATAGGTTGTCTTTGGATGCAGTAGCATTACATTTTCCTTTCACTTCAACTAGGAGACCCAAACCTGTTCCAGCATGGCAATGCCCCTGTACACATGGTTTACATGTGTTGGAGTAGAAGATCCCACTGAAATCGATAAATTAATGGGTCTTCTGCTGGTCTACAACACCTACTGATGGAAATATAGAGCAGAACCTCTGCCGCAGCATGTATATCGCCTGCCTCGTCCACACGCTAATGGAGAGTTAATAGCCTACTATTAGCATGGATGCTAATAGGAAATTAATGTTAGACATATAGTGATGAAGTCGCTACACTTGTAACAAATGTCCGAGTTACAAATTGAGCTATGTTCAGTTATCGTATAAGGTTCGGTATAAGTATGCAGAATCATTTTTATGTGCGTGACATGTTTATGATTGAAACTGAAAAATAGTTACGCTATGAGCACCTTTTACGTTTCATTTTTAAGTCCTTTCAAAAGTGACATATTTTGTAAAATTACAATAGAAGTCATTTTAAGGAAAGAATGGAATTATATGTAAGCAGTGGATTTGTAGTTTTATGCACTTCATCCACCACTGACTTATTGTTAAGTAAAACAGTAAGCTATTTATACTATATAGTTACATTTATTCTTTATTGTCAAATGTACATATTTCTACACAAATATCAATACTTTACAAAAAAATTATTTTAAATATTTTATTCAATTCAAATAAATTACATATGACAATATCAAAAATTCATGGCTAAAAAAAAAACCTTTTGAACCAAGTAAAATTTTTAACAATAAAAACAAGCTAAATCATAATTTTCTGACCAGAAGAGACTCCAATTTAACTCATGATACCCAGTTGCCTTGAAATCAATTCAAATTAGCAAATGAATCGTCTCTGGCCAAATGAAAGTTTAATAATAAATAAACTTATCTAGGCACATGCACTTTTTGAACAACTCACTATGCACAACCTTCACAATTTCAGCAATTTTCTATAGCATTCCAAGGTCGCCGGCTTCCAAAGCGAGCACATGGCTCGGCTCAGAGATTGAGAAAGAGAGAGACGTACAGTATACAGACACCCAGCCCTGACACCCTAGGATGCTGAAAGAGAGGAGCACGGATCATACGGCTGACACAGAGCAGAGTCGAACACCTGACAAGCTCTCAGAGCTGAGAGTGTCACTACAATAACATGTACTAGATCAAGTGTGCGGCTGTAGGTTCGTGATGAGAGCCATGTTTGCATGGAACGAGTGCTGCGATATTTTGCTAAACTACACTACAAGCGCTCTCGCCATTTGAACCTGATTCAATACCTCGACATGTTAACAAAAACGTGCTTCACAGAAGAAGTTGTTATTTGCTCTATTTTGAGGAATTACAGAATTTATTAAAGTGAGGATAATACTGCCAAAAATGGATTAAAAAAACACTTTAAATGTGCTTTATTTTGCTTGTCACATTTACATTACAGCACAGTGAGATTCTTCCTTTGCCTATCTGTGCGATGTGAGGAAGCTGGGGTCAGAGTGCAGGGTCAGCCATGATACAGAAGTTTAAAGGCCTTGCACAAGGGGTAAGAGTAACGGTTTTGGCAATACTAAACCTTGAACCCCAACCTTCTGATTAGTAACCAAAACCTTAACCACTGAATTACCACTTCCCAGATTTCTGCATATCCAGGCTAGTCAGGAAGCTGGGGTCAGAGTGCAGGGTCAGCCATGATACAGTACCCCTGGAGCAGATAGTGTTAAGTGCATTGCTCAAGGGTCCAACAGTGACAGTGGCAGCTAAGTGGTGGTGGGATTTGAAATCACAACCTACTGTTTAGAAGTCCAACATCTTAAATAATGCAGGCGATAAAAAACATAATATTCATGTGTGTGAGATTCAAATAAAACACACTCTCACACTCACACATGAAAAAGAAAACAAATCATTTTAACCCCATTTTGACTTTTAGTCCCAATACACATGGGTTTTATGGCTCACTAAATGTATGAAGATACAGGAACTGCATTACACCTCATTCTTAACAAAATGCTGCACTTGCAACCGAAACCTTGCCAGAGCCTGACAACGTTTATTCACTCACAAGCACACACAATAATATCAATCATTCTACTGTCACATCAATCATGAACCCTACCACCTACATACCCTCTCGTGTGACGAGAGACGCATGCACACACTCTGATTGTATTGCAGCTTGCAGTTCTGTCAAGTTTTCCTAACCTTGCCTTGCTCTAGCCCTTCGAAATAGTCTTTTTTTGCCTGTGTTTTTTTTTAGTTGTTTATTATATAAAGCTTATTGCACTTGGCTCTGCTTTTCTTCTTTGTTGAATCATTATTTTTTATTCAAATTAATATATTATTAATCACAACAGTTGTATACGGATTTTAATTTAATTAGATTACAGTGTATGTAATGTTAATTCCAATGCATAGCAACAACACAAACATGTTCGATAGAAATGACAGAAAGAAACAGATTTTACAGTATTCTTAAGAGCACCCTTAAGGGTGAAAAAGATATAGGTGTGTGTGTGTGTGTGTGTGTGTGTGTGTGTGTGTGTGTGTGTGTGTGTGAGAGGAATAAAGTACATACTGTGTGAATGTATTAGTGTATGTACCTCAGGTCTGCAATACAGTGTATAATTAAGAGAGGAGAAGTTGGTAAGGTTGGGGTTTTCTGCGCACTGTGGCCTACAGGTCTGCCTGAACTGCAATATACATGAACTACAATATAAATTATAAAGGTACACAACATGAATAAACTATAACTTGCACTGTGGGTATTCATGCCAAATTGACCGAATTTCTGGCAGCAGTTCAAATCACAGGTTTATATTACTGCACTCTTTCAAACACATTGTGATTTATAACTGTATTATTGTAGACCTTTTCTGCCAACTGTTTCACTGCTGCTACACAGTTTCATACAGTATATTTTAATAAGATTGGAAATTAATTGATTGTACAGCATCTATACTTGATATATAACTTAATATGTCTATTTTATTTTCAATTTCTTGCATTTCATTTTACTTGATTTTACTTTTACTGTACTATGAGCAACAGCAACCTAACAATTCCCCTGTGGGATCAATAAAGTATTCTGATTTAAATTCAGATTCTGATTCTGGTGCAAAACAAACGAACAAATCACGAAAAACAAATGAACAAATCGGTGAAACAAATCAACAAATCAGAAAACAAATCAACAAATCAGAAAACACAATGACATATCAGACAATCCGAAAGCGGTAGGTATAATTTGTAAATAAAATGCTTATTGCTGATTGGACGAGACATCTTTCATTCAAGATATACAGGATGCAGGAAATTGTGTATCTTATAATTTTGTTTCTTGAGTGTAGTTCTGTGTTTACCTCAAACCAATTTTTTCCAATATTGCGAATTAAAATATTTATACACACACATACATAGCAGACTTTCTCCTGTCGCAGCCTGTTGTACTTCCTGTATATCTTGAATGACACGTGTCTCTATAATAAAACAGTAAATATTCCATTCACAAACGCTACTTTTCCAGTTTGTCTAAATTGTCATTGTGTATTTGGTTTTGTTAATGTGTTTTTCTTGGTTTTGTTAATGTGTTTTAAAATTGTTTCATTTGTTTTGCACCACCGTATGATTCTGATAGTGACCACATTTCTTTGCCTTAAGGGTTGGTGAGGAAACAACTGTTTACAGCAGCTATAATGTCTTGCAGATGTGCACAATAATAAAAGTAATCAAACATGTAGCTGTTTTTTTTTTTTTTACAGTTAAAGAGCATAATGTTTAAACAATTATACAAAAATATTAAAAATCAACAAGTATCCAGGATGTCAGGAAGCTCCGCTTCAAAAACGATCCTAGAAATGTTTATTCCTTATTTCATCAACAGAATTCAACAGTGCTATGGTGCTATAAGCTTCTCTGGTGGATCAGTAATTAAGTGTCAGAGATTATCCTACTCATGCAAAAATGTGCATGTAGGCTCCCAATGCTCTGGCATACTTCTGAATTGTGTTTTGATACACTATAGGGCCAGTTTGTGGACATCTGATGATAAGATTTTTATGTGCTTTCTGAACGTCCCATTCAACATTGAATCCCTATTTTCTGACAAGTATTTGGATTTGTGCTCATTTAGCCACAAGATTTTTAGTAAAGCCGGGTACTGAGGTATTGTATGTGAGGTGATGAGGCCTGGGTTCAGTCAGCATTCTTAATCATCCCAAAGGTGTTCAGCAGGGTTGAGGTCAGAGCTCTATAGCAGCTCTATAGCAGAAGATCTTCCACTCCAACCCATGTAAACCATATATTCATTATTGTCAGGCTGGAACAGGATTCTGGTCTCAAAGTTCAAGTGAAGGGAACATTTTATGCTATCACATTCGAAGACATCCTATACAGTTGTGTGCCTCCAACTTTGTGGTAAAAGTTTGAGTAAAAGAACCACACATGGTTGGAAACATGTCCTTATTGCCCCATCTGTGTTAAGATTACTCATTGTGATTATTGTGTTTTACAACCCCTGGGTTTCCATTCATACATAATATCTGTGAAACATTGTTAGGTAAAATATCTCCAGATGAAAAAAGATTACAATATATTCTGCACAATTAGCTCACCACATTTAGCTCACTTTTCATGTCTGCATATCATGTCTTGTTGACTTTATGCTCTGCTGTTTACCAAGCATTTGTTATATCTGCAATTTCCTGGTTCTGTTCTCTGATGTTACCTCATTTATATTGTTCATTCTGCCTGTGGCAATTGCTTAAATCGTGGATCGTAAACAATAATCCTAAATTGTACTGTGTGAGAGGGTCCATGGCAATCGTCACGGTCTATTGCGGCCAAAATAAGCATGCGGAATTGTTCGCATTGTGTTTTCTGCTACAAACCTTACCCTTGCCTCTCAAATCCTTGACTGTACCTTTCTCAACAATAAGTAGCCATCATCCAAATGAGTAAAAATCCAACATACTGTAATATCACCTGATATACTATTAAAAGAATATTCTGCAGTCAGTATGTGTCCGAACTTCATTTCAAAGCAGGTTTGAGCATTTAGTGAACACTGAGATGCCCTAAGAAGCCATTTAATCCATAATCAAACAACTGTTCAAGCCAATCCATCTCTATAAACACTCTATCCGTCTCCTGTCAGACCAACACAGATTCACTTCTACTAATATGAATTGATGATAAGCAAAATTAGAACAATTCCCCGCCCCCCCTCCCTTTCTTCCTGATAAGGTTCCATAAAATGTGTGTGCACGTGTGTTCTAACTATCCATCAGTCCATGAAATGCTTCGACACAAAAGGAGATTAATGTCTGTGGAGCCAAATAGACTTATCTTGATATAAAACAATGTGAAACCTTAGAGCCTCTATTAGCAATGCTGTGATAATTACATTATACCGTGGTTCGATTTGGTTGCGTTGAAAACGTCTCGGTTATAGAAAGGATTTTTAGTCTGAATCCAGTGAGCCTTGGATAAAGCAGTAAGCATGTAGTGTTCACTCAGATTACTTTCCAACTGTGTTTGTTCCAAACCCAAACATATATTTTTTTTCGTAAATAAAGATCAGATCACATGACATACCTGTATCTGACAGGAGTCTACAGTCTAGGTGAGAAAGAATTCAACCCTAGCCTCAAACTGTAATACTATTGTGTTTTTTTATATTTATTCATTTTTACAATCAATTTTTGTTGCTGTTGCACTTCCACAAAATAATCCAGTGACTTTTATATTAGTGAGCAGTCAGACCGAGAAGAACTTTTACTCATTCGATTCACAAAGTAGTAATATGCTCAGTGATACGCTTCTTTGTTTTACGCTTCTTGTTTTCCTGTTTTTTTATTTGTATTTATTCGTTTCAGTTTCAGGTTCTTATTGAAGCCTGTTTCCGCCACTGAATAATTAAAAAAATGTTATTGCTTTTGAACTGAGTGGTGAAAACGGGCTTCCATACATTCTTGTTATTTTTTCTTTTCCTCAGTTTGCGTTATTTCTGGAACGTTTACGGTGTATGTGGGGTGGGGTGCAGGTAGTCAAAAGTGGGTAAGAATAAAAAGCAATTTGGATAAACATTTGTAAAACGTTTCTTTTACAACATTTTAAAGCCACGATGTACAGAACATCACACAAAGATATAGATGAAAATGTACATAAACATTTTTATCATATGCCTAAAAAAAACAATAAAGAGCTGCAGAGCACCACATCACGGATAGAATTTGCATTTCACATGTCAGAAAATCGAATTAAATCATCTAAATTGCCAGTGCAAGCATGCTTTAACTACAGCCCAACATCTGTAAAATAAAATATCTTTACACAATATCACACACATTGTTACATGTTTAAATCCCTGCCATTAAAATCATGAAAAGTTAAATATTCATTAAAACTTCTTCCTTTTCACATTTTTATTTACAGCATTGTCATAATGGGCTAAATATTAACTTACTGGGGGAAAAAAAATGGTAGTTCTATGACTTAACAGGGAGGACAAGGTTATCATTGTTTAAGTAATGGATGCTTGATTGCAAATATGTTTGTGGAAAATGGCGTCCTAAGCCATCGTAGCAAAACTAGCCATCTCACACAGTAAAGTTTCAGTGTGTGGCTCTGTGTTTTTTTGCGAGTGAAATGATATTCAGTGATGGCTGGCCACATATTGAATAGAATGACTGTTAAAAAAAAAGTCTACTACCCTAACGTTGCATTTTAATATGAGCCTTTGGGCATTTTCAGTCTGGTTGGCAGGTTGAAATCAGCATGAAATAGTTTTATTTATTTTTATTTTTTTAATAATTTTGCTTCTGTTTGGTATTTGGTTTAGTTTGGGTTCCCACTGCATATAATTAAAGTTTGTAAAGTTGGCAGACTGGGGTACAGGGCCGAACATGAATGTATAAAGTGCATACCTACAGTAACAGTATTTCATTCATTTGTCAGAAATACAATTATAGGAAAATATAGAAATCACAGAGCACAGGCAGCATGAAATCAGGATCTTTTTACTTTCCCAGACAACCTTGAGCTCAGTTTGAGAAGCATAATTTATTTTTACAGCTTAAATAAAAATATATTTGGATTAAAAACATTTTCCAACTGCAATCGAATAGCAAAACATCTTGTTCCTGGCATAAAACTGTTACATATACACAAGAGAAAACTCAAAAAGCTCAAAAGTCAACACCAACCTCTTCACGCATTTCTACTGTCTAATAATTTTGTGTCTTTTCCAAATAGCAACCATATATTTTGTTACAATAACACAAAGCTGACATGTGTTTTTCACAGATTTCATTAAAATCACTGCTGATGACCTGCTAACGAAAGTCTAATTATTTGGCATGACTGCTAACAATTCAACACGTTCTACAGATGCTACAAAGTGAAGCTTCTTTGTATGCTTCCTATCATATTTTTAGTTGAAAGTGGTTGAAGCTTGAGGCTATAGATCAGAAACCTGCGAGTTCAAATCCCAGGACCACCAAGTTGTCACTGTTGGGTCCTTAAACAGAGCCTTTTAATGTGTAACTGCTCAGTTGTAAGTCACTTTGGATAAAAGAGTAAAGCAAATGAGCTTCGCCCTTCTTGTCTATTTATATCAGCCGGGCCTGGGCCTGGTGCTGTTCTGTCCAGATTTATATTCTGAATCAACATGTAATTTTTAAGCAATAAACAGTCAATATATGTGTAGACTTAAATAATTAATTAATAAATACATAAATATAAAATTACATATAATAATACTAACAATACTACTACTACTACTACTAATAATAAAAATAATAATAGTATGCCCTTCATTAAAACTAACAATGAGATACATCAGTACAAATTAATAATTTCAAGATTATTTCAAAAGAACTTGAATTATAGCTCTGAGAGGTCAGAAAATAAGTGTGGCATGTACTCATGGCCTGCTAAAGCCTAAGCACAATAAATGAAATGAAAACAAAAAGCAGATATTATAATATTATAATATATTATAAACTGTGATGTTACACTGTTATCATTTTGTTTTTTTTGTTTTTTTGCATGCTAATGCATTTTCATTTAGACCCATTTGGGATTTAATAACGCTGGCAAACTGCTGTTCCAGATAAAATAAAATAAAAACTGACATGAGACAAAAACGCCTTTGTATCCTGTCACAGCTGCGCTGTATTAGAGAACATGAGCTATAAAGAGAAGTTTAATGTTATTCTAATGTGAGCAGTTTAATAACGCTCATTCACCCTTTATCTGAAAAGCCGGGCCGTTAATGACGCCCACGCAAGAAGCCGCGCTGAAAGAAAGCGTGGCGTTGAGTATAATGGCAGGTGCTGACAGGTCACCATCATGATTAGACGGGAGGACGACCCTGGATACGCCATTATGCAAAACGTTTCAGAGCTGAGGGATATTGGCATTTTGGTCAACAGCAAGCCTCCATAGTTATGATTTTCTGTTTAAATGTTGAGATGTAATGTCAATACGTGTGTGACAGTGGATTAGATGAGGTGATGCAGTCTTACTCTGATAATGGTGGGAGGAGAAAAAAAAATAATTATAGTATATGAATAGGTTGATAAATAAAACTAATAAATCATAATATACTAGAAGTAGTATATAAGTAATACTACATTATTACTATGCAAAAGCATTGCACTAATAATAATATACCACACCAGTAATAACCAGTTTATTACTACTGTAAAAATGTAGAATGTAGAAATAAATAATACTAGTTTGTCAGTAATAAATAAAATACTAGTCTTAATTATTTGCCAAATGCCATAAATGCTAATGTAGTATGTAAGTAATAAATAAGGCTATTTGAGCCATTCCACATTCATTCCCAATTTGCTGGTATATTAACCCCACTCTTCTGGGAAGATGTTTCATTAGATTTCGGAGTGTGCTTCTGGAGATTTGTGCTCATCTAATCACAATTTAGGTACTGATGTAGGGTGAGGAGGTATGGGGTGCAGTCAGCATTCCAATTTATTCTAAAGGTGTTTAACAGGGTTTAGGTCAGAGCTCTATAGCAAACCACTTAAGATCTTCCACTCCAACCATGTAAACCATATCTTCAGCTGGAACAGGTTTGGATCTCCTAGTGAAGGGAAAATGTTATGCTATCACCTCCAAAGACATTCTATACAATTGTGTGGCTCACCTTCACTAAGAGAAAAATCACGTAGAAAAGTCAGGTGTCACAATACTTTTGTTTATCCGTGTTTGAATGTTTGGTTAGATAAACACACCATAAGCAAGACGCATCTATGGGCTGTAAGTTATTTTATTCTGGTTGAATAATACACCAAAATAATAATAATAATAATAATAATAATAATAATAATAATAATAATAATAAGTTAGATCTGGTATTCTTAATGTTATCTTGCTAGTCTGCTGTTGTAATTTTCCACCTAAAATCTGTCTCGACATCTGAAATTGATTTCTAATACGCTTTGGGATTGTTGTTTGTCTTCATGCCTCTAGCCTACGTCACATTGCTTTGTTTTGATTTCACTGAGGATTGAATCTGAATAGCAACAGTAACCAAGCAAAGGTGGAGTTCGAAATAGTTCAATTTGCTATGATAACTCTTCAAATTGTTTTTTTTTCTCCCAACAGAAAAGGGCGTTTTTCAATTTCGCTTTAGTCCACAGAGAGACGATATCTCAGAAAAACACTCGCAAGGTTATCTCCAGCTGTTGTCCTGAAAGCGTCAAAAGCGGGAGTGGTTTTCCAACTGAGCGAGCCGATCATGACTCTTGAGCTCTGATGCGATGGATCGATATCTCCATCAATGGAGAAAAGGAAAAAACAAATTATAAGAGGGAGTGCAAAATATCTTTAAGGGTGGAATAGAAAATTACACACACACACACTAGTCTTTCCTCTGTTTAATAAATGCAACTTTTACAGATGTATTTATATATTTATTTGTATATATACAGTATTGTTCAAAATAATAGCAGTACAATGTGACTAACCAGAATAATACAGGTTTTTAGTATATTTTTTATTGCTACGTGGCAAACAAGTTACCAGTTGGTGCAGTAGATTCTCAGAAAACAAACAAGACCCAGCATTCATGATATGCACGCTTTTAAGGCTGTGCAATAGGGCAATTAGTTAAAAGGGGTGTGTTAAAAAAAATAGCAGTGTATGCCGTTGACTGTACAAACTCAAAACTATTTTGTACAAACATTTTTGTTTCTAGGATTTAGCAATCCTGTGAATCACTAAACTAATATTTAGTTGTATGACCACAGTTTTTTAAAACTGCTTCACATCTGTGTGGCATGGAGTCAACCAACTTGTGGCACCTCTCAGCTGTTATTTCACTTCATGATTCTTTAACAGCATTCCACAATTCATTTACATTTCTTGGTTTTGCTTCAGAAACAGCATTTTTGATATCACCCCACAAGTTCTCGATTGGATTAAGGTCCAGGAATTGGGCTGGCCACTCCATAACATTAATTTTGTTGGTTTGGAACCAAGACTTTGCTCATTTACTAGTGTGTTTGGGGTCATTGTCTTGTTGAAACAACCATTTCAAGGGCATGTCCTCTTCAGCATAAGGCAACATGACCTCTTCAAGTATTTTGACATATGCAAACTGATCCATGATCCCTGGTATGCGATAAATAAAAAGCGAGCGGGTGCTAATGCTAGGCTAAAAGCTAACCCTAGCTCTACCATCACTACTGCTGGCAAATGTCTGCTCCCTGGACAATAAATTAGACTACATCAGACTCCAACAAGCTACTCGGCGTGAGTACAAACACTGCTGCGTTTTTGTGTTTACTGAGACATGGCTGAGCGACAGAGTTCCGGACGCCGCCATTCAGCTGGACGGGCTAGCCACGTTTCGTGCCGACAGAAATGCAGCTCTGTACGGTAAGACTGGTGGCGGCGGTCTGTGTGTTTACATCAACACGGAATGGTGTAAGAACTCTGTGCTTGTTTCTACCTACTGCCCATCGCTGCTGGAGTTTATTGTTGTGAGATGTAGACCTTTTTATTTACCACGGGAATTCACCACCGCTATCGTGCTCGGAGTGTACATACCACCTAGCGCTAATGCTATGGAAGCGCTCAGTGTGCTCTACGGGACCATTAGCGAACTTCAAAACACACACCCTGACGGATTGTTTATAGTCGCCGGAGATTTTAATCACGCAAATCTCACGACTGTGCTTCCCAAATTCTATCAGAATGTGGACTTTGCAACCAGAGGAGAAAACACGCTGGATGTTGTTTACACAAACATCCGGGGCGCATACCAGGTGAAGCCCCGCCCCCACCTCGGGTACTCAGACCACATCTCTGTTATGTTCATCCCAGCATACAGACCACTCAGCAGGCGTTCAAGACCAGCTCGAAAACAAGTAAGGACCTGGCCAGCAGGATCCATGTCTGCTCTCCAGGACTGTTTTGAACGCACTGACTGGGACATGTTCAGGGAAGCTGCAACCAATGGCGATTTCATCAACTTGGAGGAGTACACGTCAACAGTGACCAGCTACATCGGCAAGTGCATTGATGACGTGACTATCTCCAAGACCATCACTACACGCTCCAACCAGAAGCCATGGATGACCGCCAAGGTGCATGCCCTGCTAAAAACAAGAGACTCCGCCTTCAGAACAGGGGACAAGATGGCCTTAAAAACAGCAAGGGCCAAACTGTCCCGTGCCATCAGAGAGGCAAAGCGTGCACACGCCAAGAGAATCCATGGCCACTTCCAGGACAGCGGGGACACCCGGCGCATGTGGCAGGGCATCCAGGCGATCACGAATTACAAGACCACATCACCTGCTTGTGACTGTGACGCCTCCCTCCCAGATGCGCTGAACGACTTCTACGCCCGGTTCGAGGTGCAGAACAACGTGGTGGCGAGGAAGACCATCCCTCCTCCCAGTGACCAGGTGCTCTGTCTAACCACAGCTGAAGTGAGAAAAACTCTATGCAGAGTTAACCCACGGAGGTCTGCTGGACCAGACAACATTCCTGGCAGAGTGCTCAGGGAATGTGCAGAACAGCTAGCGGATGTCTTTACCGACATACTGTTCCTGCCCCTCTCCCCTTCGTGGATCTTCCCACTTCGTCCAGGCCTGCCTCTGGATAGTGTTCTCTTCGACTGGAGGCCACTCTGTGCAGCTTGGGACGGTTTCTCATCAACGCCTTGGGTGGTTTCATGAAATTCCGGAGTAAGAACCGGCGCTTTGAGGATGGGTTGGACTGTAGTTAATGTCAACAGTCTCCTACACTGACTCAGGACTACAGTTTGCTTCTGATCACCATCATTGTACCCCGCAACATTGTATATCTGCTTTAAATGGACATTCGGTGCAACCCAGATGAGGATGGGTTCCCTCTTGAGTCTGGTTCCTCTCAAGGTTTCTTCCTTATGCCATCTCGGGGGGAGTTTTTCCTTGCCACAGTTGCTCATCAGGGACAAACTTACTTACAAAGAACATATTTACTTTTAATCACCACATTATCTGTGTAAAGCTGCTTTGAGACAATGTTCATTGTTAAAAGCGCTATACAAATAAAATGAATTGAATTGAATTGAGGTTAACTCACAGCATCGCTTCATACTGTCATGGAGGTTGGGACAACGGTGTCTGGATGGAGGGAATTTCTGCTCATAAGTGACCAAGTTATGTAGCTTGGCTACGGTGCGGGTCACAACCCCCAAAATGCTTACTGGTTTATTATTATTATTATTATTTTACCACGAGGAGTGCTCTCCGGGAGTGGAGGGATCGCATAGAAATGCAAGCAAAATGTGCATGGCACAATGATATATACAATATAAATATATTATTTTTATTTATTTATATTAATATATATATATATATATATATATATATATATATATATATATATATATATATATATATATATATATATACACACATGCTACTGAATGCAATCCTTTTTACCTGAGTTTTCTTAGGAGCATATTAAGTGGCAGACCACAAGTTTGTTTAGTCTCTGCCTCACACTTTCATCGCATTTTTTAAAAGTATTATTATTAAACTTCAAAACAATGCCAAAAGCATAAAATAGAAACTAGAGTTAGCACACTGCCACCATGGCTACTTATGATGCTACTTATCATCTCATGATGACTATCGATAAAACAGAGTGCGTACAGCTCCATCCTTCATTCACGAAACCGGCGCTTTTGCACATGTCCATTGCCAAATACATAAGTACTATAAAGTTAATACATTATGGTACTGTAAATTATACTGTTTCGCTAAATGATGTACTATAGTTTTTTCAATTATTAACAAATCACAGTATACTACCTCATTCTGATCCCCAGTGTTTAAGACTCTCATGTAGGCTAGGTTATGTCCCGACTTACAATATGTTACGATGGTCTCATTGTCCATTGACAGTCAGGGACTACCTAAAATATTTGTTTTGTATGCATGAAAGAGCTTAGGAATCCACCAGGAAGTGGCTAGCGGTTAATAGCAGTGCTATGGATTATTTAGCTGGATTTATTGTCCAGCTTCAAGATCGAACAATTCCACATATTGTGGGAGTGAATGAATGAAGGATGGAAGGAATGAAGACATGGTAAAAATATGCTGAAATAAGTAGAACAGTTAAGTATATCATAACTTTAGAAAATTAAAAATTAAATGAAAATCTTACACACACACACACACACACACACACACACACACACACACACACACACACACACACAATCTGTATTACCCAAATGGGGTCTAACAAATGTAAATTATTTAATAATATTTTCTATTTATTTATTTTTATTTAATCAGTTTAATTTGTGCCAATTAAATTTTTTACATAATTGAATCAATATAATAAAAACAGTATCGCATTGAATTAATTTATTCTATAACATTTCTTATAAAATATAATTTTATATATTATTTTACCAAGCAGACATTTTATTTAAAATTGCTCAAAAAATGCAAACTGTTTACAAATGTTAATAACAATAAAATGCAAACGCAATTTTATGTTTTGCATTTTTCTACTGAAATATCAAACTTGTACTGAATTGTGAGTTAAAACCTGAGGTACGTTCCGAACCACTGATTATATCTACCGTATTTTTCGGACTATAAGCCGGTACTTTTTTCCCACATTTTGAACCCCGCGGCTTAAACAACGAAGCGGCTTATTTATGAATTTCTCCTGGGTTTTTCCCTGTTTCACAAACTTCAAGCCAAAAAACTGAACCCCATAACATTAGACCAATGACATTTCCGAACAGAAACAAAAAAACACACCTCACCTGTGTTCTGAGCTGCACGGCATCGGGAGAAAAACGCTTTTTTTAAACGCACGACGATGCCAAAAGATAAACTCACGAGAGAAATAGTTGTGAAAGGAAGGAGGAAGACAGTAAACAATGACTTTCTTGGTAGGCTACTGTTTAGATACAAGCAGTTGTATCGTTGAGTCTGGGTGAAGGGAGAGCTCGCTAAATCCAGTTGCAACAGAAATCATATAAGCACAGACAGGTTTCCAAAACTCATGCTTTTTTTATTTTTCTTGGCAACAGCGTTACAGGTTAGTCAAAGAAACTTAGAAATCAGCATCAGAAAATAATAAGGACATAATCCTTGTCTTGCACACATGCAGTGCCAGGCTATTCCCAAAATACCGCTCTGCTCCTAAAGGAAGCGCAACATATTTCACCCGTTACACCGTGTGTAACGTGTCTTTCGTTAAAGCCTGTGTAAAGTTCATTAGTTTCATTAGTGCGGCTTATAGACAGGTGCGGCTTATTTATGTTCAAAATATTTGTAAAATTCAGTGAGTGCGGCTTATATATGGGTGCGCTTTATAGTCCGCAAATTACGGTATATCTATATCTATCTATCCATCTATCCATCTATCTATCTATCTATATATATAATGTGTGTGTGTATATCCATCTCTCTCTCTCTCTCTCTCTCTCTCTTATATCTTATATACACACACCTTTCCAAATCCAAAATCTCCCTCCATCCATCGCATCTGGAAATTAGCTTTCTTAATGTGTATTTGCCACACACACACACAAGACTACTGCAGGCACACACACATTCAATTTTCCATCCAGCTGTCTCTTTATATGCTAATTTATTTAGACGTAAATAGTAATTATTGTGATGTGCCTGAACATGCTCACTTCCTAAGGAGTGAAATGCTGCATGTTGTGTTGTTCTAGGTAAATAATCAATGAGATGGTGATGTGATGAAACAGAGTCAGAGGGGCAACTCTGAAAGCATATCGGGAAAAGTTCAATTAGATTTTAACCATTTATAACTATGGTTAATGTTAACAAACATCTGGGGCCCACAGTAGTTTCTTTTCCTGCTTGTTATAGCTGGTATGTTTAATGGTTGTGACGAATACAAGTACTCCAATCAACCTGTGTTTATCACATGATCATGACACTCTTGTGACGGGACTGTCTAGTTGAAGTTTAATAAGAATATTGGTCATCTTGCACAGCGTTCATAGTCTAGCTTTTGAAGTGAACTCGTGTTTTGTTCATTTTGCTGCCTTGCTTCGGTACTTCCCTTTCAGTCTTTATTTTATGTTTGGTTTCACTGGTTTACCTCAGACACTGGAAAATCATTCCCCAATAAATCAATAATCTCTTTGCATAAATGTTTATGCAAATGTTTGTAGAAAAGACAAATTAAATTTTAAATATAAACCTGTCATTTGGACCTGGAATGACTGTCAGAGCTGCTGTTACACAAAAATAAAGCAGAATTCAAATCAGCATTATGTTACGTTGTACACTAGGTTGCATTCGCACTTTCAGAACTTTCAGACAAATTCGTTTAGAACGCTGATTACATTGGCATCTGCCTGCAACTAGCTGTGTATAGCACTCTGAACTCATGCCTTCCTTCCAGCCAATCACAATCCATTATTCACACTGACCATGGTACTCTATTGCATCTTTAATTAGGTTACTGCATAGTGCATTCTTCTTCAGTAGAGTACAGCATAAACTTTTTCAATTGCTGAAACACATTTCTCTTTTCAAATCCATCTCCAAACTTTTCCAGTTGTTACAAAACTCCATATTCCGTATATTTACTCCGCTATCCAAAGCTCCTTTTTTGCTGTAACTTCACTTTATTTGCAAGACGCAACATTGTTGTGTTCGATGGTTTGTGAAATCCTTGTACAAAATATCTTAGTTGCTTGTGTTTGTTTTCCTCGAAAAGCCTCAGCTCTGCTAGGAGCGCGATAATGTAATGCAGCTTTGATGGATGAGGTCGCAGTTGAATAAACATTAAAAACAGAATTCCCTCATTCGCTTTACGGCTGACAGGATGAAAGGATTTGAATAACAAATACGCTTTCAATTTAAAAATGTATAAAATCTCGCCTCAGTCTCCGTCATTAGACTTGGAGTTAATCCTGCAGCAGGAAGCGGCACTGTGTTGGCTTTTCCTTACAGACACTTCGAAAAACAAAACTTGTTTTGTAATGTGAAGATGTGAAGAAATTAAACAACGTACAAACCATTTTATTTTCGACCGATATACTGTAATCATGTCCTGTATATGTTTATCACCTAATATTGCCTCAATGACTACGATCCTCTCTAATTCTCTATCCTGATTGGTTAGAAAGTACAAATTGTAGCTGCAAATAACAACACACTCGTTTCATTACCGTAGTGTTTCCATTATAAATCAGCGTTTTGTAGTACCTAACACTTTATGTTTTTTTCTTTGTTTCCATAGTAACAGCTTGTTTACTGTGACAAACAACAAAGAAAAATGTATATTCTTATAAAACAACTGTTTACACCTGGAATAAAACACAACAAAGATAAACAGTATATCAGACTACTTATCGCATGCATTAAAACAACTATAAAAAATCATTTACTCACCAATCTCTATTTTTTTTCTCTTTCCTGAATATTTTAAATATTATTAAATTATATTGAAAAAAATAAATAATTTGAAAAATGAAAAAAAAAAAAATTGCAACAAAGAGAAACCAATAACTCATTGGTGGGGTTACAAAGTGCTAACACTAGAGACTGCTTTTCATACAAAATATATATATATATATATATATATATATATATATATATATATATATATATATATATATATATATACGCACAGTATGTTTTTTGTTCAGCTGTTACTATTGAAACAAAAAGAATTTAAATGTGCACTCAATATAAATAAAGAGTATATGTTAGACGTAGGTCAGATAAATATGAAGCAGCCAGGTTATGTAATGCATTATAAAAGAAAAGCAGGATTTTATATTCAATGTGTTGTTAAACAGGAAGCCAGCGCAGCTGTTGAAGAACAGGATATGTATTTCATTGTAAGAGTTCTATGAGGATTCGTGCAGCTGAGTTCTCCACCAACTGTAACTATGTAGGGGTTTATGGGTGTCAGGGATCCACCTGCCACGCCCCCCTCGGTAGCTGACAATGGGGTAAAATGAAAAAAAGTATACAGTGTATCATGTACAGTATAGAGTTTGCAGAGTAGTGGATACAATAGCATATTTCTAGTGTAGTATGTACTGTGCAGTGTATATACTAGGTGACCTCAGTGACCTCATCACATCTCACACTGCACCACGCTGTCTGAGATCCTCCAGCACTGCTTGACTGGTACCACCTTCTCTCAAAATGAGAGGTAAGTACACTTTAAGGCTCTTCTCTGTTTTGGCACCGAGGTGGTGGAATGAACTTCCCCTAGATGTCCGTACAGCCGAGTCCCTGATTACCGACGACTGAAGACCTACCTCTTCCTGAAATACCTAATTTAGCACTTTTCAAGTTTGTAGAATTCGAGTTATATTTATATTAAGTTTGTAATCTTGCGTACCAGTGTAGATTTATTCATTACCAGAGATTTAAAGCACTTTTGTACGTCGCTCTGGATAAGGGCGTCTGCTTAATGCCGCAAATGTAAATGTAAATGTAAATGTATGTATAGTGTACGAGGGGCATCATAAAATTGCTGATCAAAATCATTATTATTGCTAAGAAAAAAATATTTAATTAAGGTTGTGAGCCAAGTTCTTCTCTACATATCCTCTACCTTAGGCGACACACTTGCTTTCCAAGCGCCAATCAAGACAGAGTGGTCTACCTACACTGTGCTCTACCCTGATTGGTAGCATACTGTGTGCTTGAGCAGTTTTTATCCATTCATAAATTAAAAGAAACGACCGATTTTGCAAAAAGTACGATATTTCACTTTTATATGTAGTGATGTTGAAGTAAAAGTCTCCCCGAATGAAAATACTTCAGTAAAGTACAGATATGAAAAAAAGCTATGTAAGTACAGTAACAAATAACATTTACTTTGTTACTGTCCAACTCTGCCAGAAACACTATTCAGGTGTTTGGTGTTTGGAAAAGAAAAGCTATATGTAGTAAAATTTGGATGCTGAAAGTGAAGAATTAAATGATTAAACTCTAACCACATGGCAGTACCTCACACCACAGTGTGTGTGTGTGTGTGTGTGTGTGTGTGTGTGTGTGTTTATAGACAGTGAGTAAAGCAGGTGAAGGATGTAACATCTGCTTTATCTGCCTCACTTTTCCCTCCATATGGCACTTCAAAGCAGCACAGTGTTAGCCCCTAATGAGATATTAATTGAGTGTGTAAGGCCGGATCCCTGATGCTTGTTTTTATTTATTTATTTGCTTTATTTTGCCCAGACAGTTGTCTACATCAGAGACACACACACGGGTCACTGACACTTTAAACCCACGTCATGAATATTCCACAAGCTAAACTGAGATGAATGCAAGGCAGTATTTATTTTTGTGAGTGTGTATAAGAGTGTGCATGAGTGTGATCAAGTAATGTGAATCATGGTGTAAAAATCAGGAGCCTGTTTGTGCAAAACAAAGTGGTGCATTGTAAAATGTTGGACACAGAATGTGTGTGTGAGTGTGTGTGTGTGTGTGTGTGTGTCGTTAGAGTGTTTCTATATCACACAAGGCAAGCTTGAAAAAAGTCACACAAAAAAACCCACACACCTACCATCAAAGACGGTATAGGGAAGAGTGTGTGCTGTTTGCAAAGCCACACACACACACACACACACACACACACACACACACACACACACACACACACACATTTTTTCTTGGTTTAGAAAAACAAGTCATACTGAACGTCAGCATGTGACATGCTGAATACTGCTATAAACACTGCACTGACTGCAGGGAGGAATTTGTATGGAACTTTCAAGTGTTTATCAGGGGAGACATAAAAGTGGCCGATTATCATTCAGTCTATGACACACACACACACACGCACACACACGCACACACACGCACACACAGTACAGATTTCGACAAGCAGGGGACTCTGCTCTGAGGGAATGCTTTCTTCATAATTTCTAAACTCTGTCAGTTGAACCCCATCCTTAAAACTCTACCAGAATACAAAATAGCAAACACATTACAGAAATGAGAAAAAAAGGAGAAAGGAGGAAAAAAATAAAAACCTTTGCATTTATAAGTAGGCAATTCTTAAATAAACTGAAACATCATGTTAGGTCATTTAAAAAATAAATAAATAAATAAAATCACATCCAGAATCCAGATGTCATGCAACATTCCCACAATTTCTGACAAATCAAGATTTGAGAAAAGCTGTAAGAAATGTTAAAACCACAAGCTCCACCCCTTTCTAACACATATAACTATTAATACAACTTATCCAGAGTGACATAATAATTCATAAATACACCGACCAGGCATAACATTATGACCACCTGAGTAATATTGGGTTGTCCCCCTTTTGCTGCCAAACCAGTCCTGACCTTTTGAGCATCGACAGCATTAACTTCTTTAGCAATTAGAGCTACAGGAGCTCGTCTGTTGGATCGGACCACTTGGGCCAGCCTTCGCTTGCCTTGGACGCCCCTGACCCTGTTGCCAGTTCACCACTGTTCCACTGTGACCACCTTTGTTTGATACTGACCACTGCAGACCAGGCATAAATCCACTTCGACTGAAGCTTAACTGGTCAAGCATCTGTTTTTAATATTAACATGTACTCACATTACTTCACTAACATTCTGGATCAATTGTAAAGGTTAAATGTAAATCGGTGGCAGAGCTGCCAGGAGCAAGTCGCAGAAATCCAGTCTTGAGATGACAAAGCACCTGAGCGACCTGTGTAGACAGAAATTGCCATATTTTTCAGATGTGGTAAGAGAGTGTGTTAGATTAACGCTGTGGGAAGAAAGGGACAGTTGATTGCTCATAGTTACCCCAAAGTTGCGTGCTGTAATGGTTCAGTAGTGCACGCTAGCCTTAAATGTTATTAGCTTTAATGTTGCCACCCGTTGAAGGTTGGGAAGCTTGTTAGGAACATGTTTGAGTCTTGGAGTCTTCTCCACCTCTTCACTTCAAACTCAGACAGACATGCACTTCCTAAGGTTTGCATGGTCTTATTGTGGTTTATTGCAATTTCAGTTTTAAATGCTATTCCAATACATAAGAAATATTTGGTCAAAACGTATTGGGACACGCAAACTTACCAGCCAAATTTGGAGGCATTCAATTGTATAGAAAGTCATAGGACGTTGTATCGTTACATTTTCCCTTCAATTGAACTAGAATACCTAAACCAGTTCCACCATGACAATGCCCCTGTGTACAATAAAACTATAGAGCTCTGATCTCAACCCCATTAAACACCATGGGGATAAATTGAAATGCTGACTGCACCCCAGGCTTTCTCATCTCACCTACATCAATACCTGACTGCTTTACTAAAACCCTTGTGGCTGAATAAGCACAATCTCCACAATCACACTCTAAATCTAATAGAACATCTTTTCAGAAGATTGGACAATATTCTGACAGAAAATGGGGTCCCAATGCATCCAATGGAATGGAATGCATACAAATCTTATGGTCAGGTGTCCACAAACTTTTGTCCATATAGTGTATCGAAGACAGATAACAACATTAATATAAACCTGTAATTCACAGCGGCATTTCTCTTAGATCTGCTGTTCTAGAAAACAAAAAACAAAAAATACAAAAAAGAAAAGTAGGGAATAGGTGATTTTAATCCAAAAATGCAATGTGACACCTCTATTAGACCTGCAGCCATAAACAGATGAGCTCAGATTCATCATTGCCTCCCAGAATCCTTTGCAAATGGCAATCGCATAGCAGCACTGTCATTATTATTGGGTTATTGATTGGCTTCGGTTTGGCATGGAAGCACACCCAGAGATAGAGAGAGAGAGAGAGAGAGAGAGAGAGAGAGAGAGAGGAAATTAAAATGGGAAGGCTGTGCAATGATAGCTTGTGATTAGCCGGGATGCAGCGTAACACAGACACTCACAGAGACGGAGAAAGACACAGAGAAAGTGAGAGAGAAAGACGGAGAGAGAAAAAGAGAGTGAGAGAGAGAAGTTCAATAACACCCCTGATCAAAGCCATCTCTACACTGTCACTTATGATCAACACCGCTATAGACAGCCAGATGGGATGCAGCTAGCAGATACCCCACCCCCCCACCCAAAAAAAAAAAAAAAAAACACTCCGAATAATCTTCTATATCAAACGCTGTGTGGTGACAGAAAGAGAATAAGAAAGCATGGGACAAACATGAAAACAGTAAAAATTCCTAGGAATTCTAAAAAGCAGATGTGATTTTACAAATATCAACGAGATGCTACATTCACAAACCTCCACTTAACCATTGTCTTTTGGATAATAAATCATTTATATTTATGGAATTTGGCAGATTTCCTTATCCAGAGCAGCTTACAATTATTTGATGCAATTCAGTTCGAAACAATACAATACAATACAAAAATGCAATACAATGCAACGCAATACTATTTGTGTAGAGTTTTTAACAATGGACCTTGTACCAATGAGTTCCACAGGCTCCTGAGGTACCAATGACCGGTGTTCCTGTCCAGATCAGGTGGATTCCTCTCTTCGGATACAACTGATTCAGCCCATACAGTTCTCTTCAATTGGCGATCACTCGGTGCAGCTGGGGTCAACAATCCATGAAATTACTGAGCAGCACAAGAATTTGAGGATGGATTTGGACTGTATTTAATATCAACAGTCTACAACAATGGCTCAGGACCACAGGCTGCATTTAATCCCTTATCACTGCGTACCTTAACAATGATGGAACTGTAATGAAAGGACATTCAGTGCCACCCAGATGAACACAGGGTTCCATTTTGAGTCTGGTTTCTCTCAAGTTTTCTTCCTTTACACGTTATTTTTTTAAATGAATGAATTTCGGCTGAAGTGTAGACTACAGTCTAACCTGTTTACAGCAGCGTCACATTGTAGGATTGGTGGATGAACCACTGTAAACACGAAGAAGACGCACTGTGGGCGTGTCTCCGTTTATTCAGGTCTCTATCAAGGCGAGAGCAAGACGAGTTTCTCAAAGTGGAAATATGCTCATTATTTCACTTTAGTTGAGCATAAAGAAAAAAAATTTTTAGTCAAATGTAAGCTGTGTCTTTCTGGTTCAAAGGTCGTATCTACTGCGATAGCAGCACCTCCAGAAACTCAACAAAATGCCTCAACGAAGCTAGAAGCTAACCCGGTGTTCTGTTCTACATTGTTGATAGTTTTCATACTTGAGCTGTGCAAGGAACATTTTTAAGAGCTCAACACTACAGCTTTTATGATGCAGAAGCCACTTTAGTTTTTGATTGTGAATATATTATTCAGCTTGTTTTGTTATTTATTTCAGAAATCCTTGTGATATATTCAGTTTGTGCTGGTCTGACTTAAATAAAATAGTGTTTAAATATTACTTTGTGTTTAAATCAGTTTTGTGTTTGTAAACCTTAACACATAAAAGGGCATTAATGGGAACATTAAAGAACGTTATTTAAAAAGGTAACTAAAAAGTTATTTTTAACAGTAACGCATTACTTTTTGGTGTAAGTAATCAACAAAGTAAGTAAGTTACTTTTTGAATGAAGTAACGAGTAACTGTAACTAGTTACTATTTTTTAGAAACTAGCACAACACTGGTCTCAATACAAATAAAAATAAATTAAATTGGAACTTGTCCTAAAACAACTTTACAGCATTAAATAGACACAAATATAAATTTTACATCATAAATTACTTCATACAAGTTGATCCCTAATGAGTGAGCCAGTGGTGACAATCTCAAGGAAAAAACCTTGATGAGATGGCATGAGGAAGAAGCCTTACCAGGAACCATACTAACAAAGGAAACCCAACCTCATCTGGGTGACCCCAAATGTTTATGCAATACAGTTAGATCATTATTAAAATTCTTCACTATTTACTGATGGACACTTAAATGCAGAAATCACACTTGTAGCCCCAAGCCATTGTAGCAAACCGTCCACACTAATCACAGTTCAAATCCATCATCACAATTCCTGAGTTTAAGCCTCCACAGTAAGCTCATGGATCTACAGGTTCAGGTGGAACCAATTTTAGCATGCAGCCTCTAATTGAAGAGAACGCCATCCGGTGGTAGGGCATCAGGAGCAATCAATCAGGTCTGGAGATAATTTAAGGGTTAAAGGTGGTGCAGGGATTTGTACACACAACCTACCGCAGTCTAACAACTTTTTCCTTCTATGTCTCATCGAACCAATCAGCTTCAAGAATTCTTCACTGTGGATTTAGGTTTATTTTTACACCCACATGTGGAGGTACCTGATACGATACACTGTAAATGTAGATTCCGGATAACAACCAATAAATTCCATGGGATCAAATGAAAACAGATTCTAAACTGACTTCAGTGCTTTTTCTCTTTCCAATAATGAGCAAAACAAGTGTTTTAAAAGTGTTTTTGAGTGGCATGCATTTGCAGTTGAGCACATATCTAATATATGTGAATCAGTTTTACTGATTACTGATTTTTTTATATGTGAAATTATAGTTTTACATAAAGCACATAATATAGAGCCAAAACTCCTACTGACGAGAGATCCACTGAGCAATATGAGGTAGCAGGACGGCTTTAAATAAAGCTTTAGGAAACACATGCATTGTGTAATTGCCCTAATTCTTCCTCTATTATTAGAACCAAATTAAAAATGTATGTATTACTCAATTCAGCTAATCCACAGATTCCTGTGAATATACTGTACACACATCCACTCTGCTGAAAAGGTGATTGGATAGTGTCAACCCAATAAACAAAAAAATGTAATAAAAAAAACCCAAAACTAATATTACTACTTACAATAATTGTTAATTTAACCCCCCAAACCAGGTGGAGTTCATTTACATTTGAATTATTTATTATTCTTATAATAATTGATTTAAGTAATAAATGAGTTCATTTATAACAAATGGTTAAATAAATAGCTAGTTCATTAAAAAATTTATATTTCATTAGCTACATCAGACTTACAATCACATTTATAGTCTGTGTGGGAGTGGCCTAAAGCAGAATAGGTACCTGAACCTTACCATATAAAAATTACTTCTATTAAACTATTTCTGACATGTGAAAGCATGTCTGCTGTAATAATGCTGACTTGTGGGCTGCTGAGTCAGACAACTGTAAGCCTATTAAGGTCCTGACAAACTATAAAATAAGCAACCATATACACTATATGGCCAGATGTATGTGCACCTCTCACCGTCACACCAATATGTCCTTGTTGAACGTATCATTTTAGATTTATCTACCTAACTAGCTGTTATAATAATCTCCTCCACTCTTCTATTAATGTTTTCCACTAGACTTTTCTCAGACGCCCTCATTGATCTCATTGATTGATTACATTGATCTCATTCATACAGCCGAGCAACTATTGGGTTAGGGCCTTGCTCAGGGGCCCAGGAGTGGCAGATAAGTGTAGCTGTAATTTAAGCTCGGATTCAAAGGCACGTGGAACAGTGTTCAGGCCTTTTAGTTCCAGTGAAGGGAAATTACAGCATTACATTTTATATATATATACAGTGGAACCCGGTTATCTCGACCTCGGTTACCTCGACAACCCTATTAAGTCGACGTTTTTGAAGTGGAACCGCCAAATTCTCGCTTTGTCTTAGCATTTTTTATCGGTTATGTCGATTCTTTTATGTCGCCAAACCCTGATATCTCGAGCACAAGGGGAAAAATTGCCATTTAACGTCGGTTATCTCGATGCAGCTGCAGAAGAACTTGCGGAAGTGGCGGAAAAATCAAGGCTTACAGCTGCTACAGGTGTTGTATTGTATACTGGTAAATCTCTGCTGTTAGTTAGTGCACATATGCCTTTTGTTGTTAAATGTTATGCGATGAACGGGAGGCGAAAGCCGCGCAGGGGGGCGCGGAACGTGGGATGAACAGCAAAAGCATAGAATGAACACCGGCAGGATCGGGGGGAATCCGTGGTGCGCTTTGGGAAGAAAAGAGCAGCCGTTGAGAGAGTGCCGGTGGGAAGACACGTACCGGGATACGCATGAGCGATAACAACGACCGCCGTGAACCAACATATACCAACAATAACGGTCAGTGAGAGTGTGGAAGTTTAAATAGGAGCTGGTGATGATGCTAAACGAGCACCATATGTGCGCGATTGAAGCCGGAAGCTTCAGAGAAAGCGGCTGAGAAAACACCTGACACGCTGAAGGGGGCCGAAGGGGGCGTGGCAGGTGGATTCCTGACAGATAAACATGTACTGTATGTATTTTTATAGCATGCCCTCATCAAACAAATCGCGGCAACGCTGTTGTGTAAAAAAACCCTTCAAAAACACGTGCATGCACATTCTCATTTATTAACGCACATCATGTACATAAAGAAATTTCAAGCACGTTAAAATATTGCCGCCATTTTGATTTTCGTTTATCTCGATCATCGGTTATCTCGATGCTTTTTGGCAACCCCCTAGGACATCGACATAACCGGGTTCCACTGTATATATATAATTTATATATATATATATATATATATATATATATATATATATATATATATATATATATATATATATATATATACATACACACACAGGTGCATCTCAATAAATTAGAATATCATTAAAAAGTTGATTTATTTTAGCAATTCAATACATAATGTGAAAACCGCATACTGTAGAGTCAGCACACACAGACTGATAAATTCGTCAGCACACACAGACTGATAAATTCAGTATCTCAGAAAATGTTAATATTACTTAAGACCAATAAAAAATAAACGAAAATAAAAATACAAAAATATTTTTAACACAGAAATATTGAACTACTGAAAAGTATGAACATGTACAGAAATCAATACTCGGTCGGGGCTACCTTAGCATGAATTACTGCAGTGGCATGGTGGTGATTGGTTTGTGATGCTGCTGATGTGTTATGGAAGCCCAGGTTGCTCTGATAGCTCTTCAGCTCTTCTACATTGTTGGGTCTGGTGTCTGGTGTATCCTCCTCTTTACAATACCCCATAGATTCTCTATGGGGTTTAGGATGGGCGAATTTGCTGGCCAATCAAACACATGGGTAGCATTGTCCTTAAACCCGGTATTAGTACTTTTGGCAGTGTGGGCAGTTGCCAAGTTCTGTTGGAAATTGAAATCAGCATCCCCATAAAGCTTGTCAGCATAGGGAAGCATGAAGTGCTCTAAAAACTCCTGGTAGACAGCTGTGCTGACCTTGGACTTTAAAAAAAACACAGTAGACCAACACCAGCAGATGACATGACTCCCCAAACCACTACTGACTATGCAAACTTTACACTGGACTTCAAGCAACTTAGATTCTGTGCCTCTCCTCTCTTCTTCCAGACTCTGGGACCTTGATTTCCAAATGAAATGCAAAATTTTCTTTAATCTGAAAAGACGACTTTGGCCCACTGCGCAAAAGTCCAGTCCTTTTTGTCCCTTGCCCAGGTAAGACAGCTCTGATGTTGTCTCTGGTTCAGGAGTGGCTTGACACAAGGAATGCGTCAGTTGCAGCCAATGGATACGTCTGTGCGTGGTGGCTCTTAAAACACTGACCAGCTGCGGTCAATGATTTGTGAATCTCCCCAAATTCTTAAATGGGCTTCATTTCACCTTTTTCTACCACATTATTTCCTTCCATTCAACTTTCCATTAATGTGCTTAGATACAGCACTCTGTGAACAGCAGCTTCTTTAGCAATGACCTTTTGTGTCTTTCCCTCCATGTGCAGGGTGTCAATGATCGTCTTCTAGACAACTGTCAAGTCAGCAGTCTTCCCCCATAATTGCCTGAACCAGACTGAAACACCATTTAAAGGCTCAAGAAACCTTTGCAGGTGTTTGGATTTAATTAGCTGATTAGAGTGTGACATAACGGGTCTCCAATATTGAACTTTTTTACAATATTCAAATTCTCTGAGATATTGAATTTTTGTTTTTTATTAGCTGTAAGCCATAATCATTAAAATAAAAATAAACACTTGAAATATATCAGCCAGTGTATGATGAATCTATATATCTAAATTATACGATTTATGTATATATCCAAAATATACGAGTTTCACTTTTTGCATAGAATTACTAAAATAAATAATCTTTTTAATTATATTTTAATTTATTGAGATGCACCTGTGTGTGTGGTGTGTGTGTGTATGTGTGTGTATATATATATATATATATATATATATATATATATATATATATATATATATATATATATATATATATATATGTTTATTATAATATATCCCTTTTCTATAGATACATATCTCTCTCTCTCTCTCTCTCTCTCTCTCTCTCTCTCTCTCTATATATATATATATATATATATATATATATATATATATATATATATATATATATACAGTGCCCTCCACAATTATTGGCACCCTGTTTAAGATGTGGTCGTGGACTTCTAAAAATTCTCCTTTTTTTTAAAACAACATAGAACCCAAATGCAAAAAAAGAAAAATCCAACCTTTTATTTAAGTACATTACTTTGGTGGTAAAAAATCACACATTTAGAAAAAAAAAAAAAAACTTGAAATCATGTGTGCCACAATTATTGGCACCCCTGATGTTAATACTTTGTACAACCTCCTTTTGCCAACAAGACAGCACTTAATCTCCTCCTATAACATTTCACAAGATTGGAGAACACAGAGAGGATTTTGACCATTCTTCTTTGCACAATCTTTCTAGATCATCCAGTGTCCTGGGTCCTCTCTTATGCACTCTTCTCTTTAGCTCGCCCCACAGGTTTTCGATTGGGTTGAGGTCTGGGGACTGAGATGGCCATGGGAGGACCTTGAGTTTGTGACTGCTGAACCACTTTTGTGTAGATTTTGCCACATGTTTTGGATCATTATCCTGCTGAAAGACCCAATGACGACCCATCTTCAGCTTTCTGGCAGAGGCCATCAGGTTTTTATTTAAAATATCCTGGTACTTCAAAGCGTTCATAATGCCATGCACCCTAACAAGGTTCCCAGGGCCTTTGGAAGAGAAACAGGCCCACAGCATCACAGATCCTCCACCATACTTCACGGTGGGCATGAGGTGCTTTTCGGCATACTCATCTTTTGTTTTACGCCAGACCCACTTAGAGTGTTTGTTGCCAAAAAGCTCAATCTTAGTCTCATCTGACCAAAGCACACGATCCCAGTTGAAGTCCCAGTACCGCTTAGCAAACTCCAGGCGTTTACGTTTGTGAGTGTTAGTGAGAAAAGGCTTTTTCCTTGCATGCCTCCCAAACAGCTTGTTGGCATGTAGAGAGCGTCTGATGGTTGTTTTGGAGACTCTGTGACCCCAAGATGCCACTCTTTGATGCAATTCTGTGACGGTGAGCTTGGGAAATTTTTTTACTTCTCTTACCATCCTCCTCACTGTGCGTTGTGGCAAGATAAACTTGGGACCTCTTCCAGCCTTGTTTGTCACTGTTCCAGTTGTTTTAAACTTCTTAATGATTCCTCTGACTGTAGATACCGGCAAGTTAAGGCGAGTGGCTATTTTCTTGTAGCCATTGCCTGACTTATGAAGGTCGACACACATCTGCCTTACTTGAATGGTGTGTTCTCTTGTCTTTGCCATGTTGACAAATGGGTAAGAGAATTAGGCCTCTGTGTCACGTCATATTTATACCCCAGGGAAACAGGAAATCATGAATTACTAATTAAAAGTCCCTAGATACCCTGACCAACCTTAGCAACTACAGAAAAATATATAAAAAAAAAAAAATTAAATTTTTCAGAGGAATTGTTAGGGGTGCCAATAATTGTGGGACACATGATTTCAAGGTTTTTTTTTTTTCTAAATGTATGATTTTTTTTACCACCAAAGTTATGTACTTAAATGAAAGGTTGGATTTTTCTCTTTTTTTGCATTTGGGTTCTATGTTGTTTTAAAAAAAAGGAGAATTTTTAGAAGTCCACGACCACAGGGGTGCCAATAATTGTGGAGGGCACTGTGTATATATATATAAATGAGGTTTATGTTAGACAATAATAGACTATATTATAATATATAATTTTTTATAAACTAATCTTACAGATATGAATATTTCAAGTAAAAACTGATTTAGATTTATATCATTAGATCACGTTCGACCCTTACGAACTGTAACTAATGAAACCCTATCTGTCCAAAGTTATCGACAATGAATCAACATTTTAGTACCCAGTTTCAGCTGGGGTATAAGGATGTGTAATTTAAGACTCCCACTCACCCCCCAGCACCACACACACCCACTCATCTCCTTCAGTTCTGTTGGAGAGGACAAAATCTTATCTGAGCACTGAACGAGTGTGTTTCTTTGTGTACACAAGTGTCTGTGTGTGTTTCATAAAACATATCCAGTCGTGTGTGTGCTGGCTTGTGTGTAAAACAGAATCATGTCTGGATTTATTTATTTATTTGTTTGATTGTTGTTGTTTTTTCTATTGATTTTGTTCTTGTTTAAGCAAACAGGGTCATGATTGTGAGTCGTGGCCTGGGCTTTACCGACGTCAGCCAAACGCTTTTTTATTTTAGCAGGCGGTCGCTCCATTGATCAGTATGCGAATGTCACAACCCTGCAGTGTAGACATGATTATTAATCCATGCTGCATTATTATCCGCAGATGAGACGAGACGAGAAGGGGTAAACATTTTAGCAGATCCAGCTGGAACTAAGAGGGTGGCTGACTGTAAACAGTCAAGCGTAAGCAGCAAATTTGTGCATGACATGCTCACGAAATGAGCTCTGGCTTTTCTGGGGGCAAATTAATCCGAACGATGATCTGAGGATTAAACGAGGAGAGGGAAGGAATGAGAATGCTATTGCATGGATGCCTGTGAAAAATTTGAACGTGCCTCAGAAAGTCATTGAGAAGAAATTGGTTGTGTGATACACTTAACAACATAAGTATTGAGACACGAGACTTTTACAGCTACAGTATATGTAATTCTTTCCAAAACTGTTGGCACAAAGTTGAAAGCACACATTCGTATAGGGTGTCTTTGGATGCAGCAGCATGAAATGTTCCCATCACTTAAACTATGAGACTTAAGCCTCCAGCATGAGACAGTGCCTCTGTGCACAAAGCCAGCTCAATGAACATATGTTTTACACGGGTTGTAGACAAAGATCTTAAGTGACTGTTATAGAGCTCTGACCTCTATTGAACCCCTTTGGGATGAACTGGAACACTGACTGCACCCCAGGCTTTCTCACCCTACAAGTGGTAGCTCATTGGTTAAAGCTCTGGTTTACTGATCGGAAGGAGCTTCAATCCCAGGTATCTCCACTTTTGTGCCCTTGAGAAAGGCCCTTAACCCTCAGTGCTGTATCATGGCTGACCCTGAGCTCTGTTCCCTAACAGATAGAAAATGTGCAGAAAGATTTTACATGTGATTTACATAATGTGCATGTGGCAAGTATAAAGCACCAACACCAATACATCAGTACCTGATTTCACCAACACCCTTGTGGCTGAATGAGCACAAATGTCTACAAGTATTTGGTTGATTACACTCCAAAATCTAGTGAAACATCTTCCCAGAAGAGTGAAGCTTATTCTTATTATTAGTCTTACATCATAATGTTACTATAAGCAGTAGAGACTCCTTCCATACAAGGTCACAGAAAAACATCACCATATCAACCATTTCTTTTCCCACACTTGTTGAAGTAGAAAGTCCAATATAAAGTTGCACTTACATGCAGCACTATTGTCTGAATTGAAGAATTAAATAGACCAATATTATTGTGTAATCAAATTAAAATATAGGCATTTCTCATTACATTTTTTAACTGTTTTTCTATTTAAGTTTTTTATCTATGAAATATATCCTCTGCTTCCCTGTGCTGTTTTTACACCTCATAACTGTTCCAAATCCATTCGTGTGCATCAGTTAAACCAGTCTCATCCTAATTCACAAACCAGTCGCATTTAGCTTTTTTTTAACTAGATTTTTTAACTGGTGTTAACAAATAAACTGTGCCTTCTTTTGACCATCCTGTGATGTTGAGCTCGATCATAGTGTTAGAGGAGCTCAACATCACAGGCTTTAATTTCCACTCAGACACACACAACACAGTACAAGGGCATAGAACAACTGTTTCATCGTATTCAAGGTGATTACACACAGACAAACAGGCACACACAGGCGCGCACACACACACACACATATATATATATATATACACGTGTGCAGTCACTGTAACAGTGCTTTAGATGGGATTGCCTGTGATTTGTAGCTCAGACTGAAGGAAGATGGGGAAAGCTAATGGGGAAATACGAGTTTAAATGGTGCACACACTGCTGCTTAATCCACTCCAGCTCCTCTGTGCAGGAAGACCAGGAGGACAATTAAACTCCATCACACACACACACACACACACACACACACACACACACACACACCTGACTTACTTAAAGGCACTCCCCACTCCAGCATGAATAGTTTTTAACCAGAAAAAGTACAAATCAATTCTTGCAATCAGCAATAATGAGACTACAGAGGGTTCTGTGTGTGTGTGTGTGTGTGTGTGTGTGTGTGTGTGTGTGTGTGTTTAGCATAAATCGGAAGCCATGTTCTTACTAGTAAACAAACAAACTGATCAAGGTCACTTTATTTTATTTTTTATTTTTACTTCATTAAACCACTTTAAATCACCAGATAGATTTCTTTTGTGTTGTATTTTTTTGTGTATTAACTTAAGCTAAATGTATCAAACTAATACATAATAATAAAAAAAAAGGAATCAATAAAATAAACAAATGATATACATTTTAACTTTATTAACCTGCCATTTTTTTCTCCTTTAATCCTCCTTTAATAACCCTAGGTTAAAGAACTCCAAATAGAAATAAGGCATTTATGTATAAATGATGCAGATGTGGAGGAGCTGCTGCCTACTGCATGCAGAACAGTTTTATGAAGAGTTTTCTCGCCGTCGTCGCCTCCGGCTTTGTTCATTAGGGACCTAAATATAAATGTACATCCTGTTTTTAGTAAAGCTTGTGTCTAATCTTAAAAGCACCATGCAAATGAAATGGAATTTAATTAATTGTGTACAAACACACACACACACACACACACACACACACACACACACACACACACACACACACACACACACACACAGAAAAGCTTATTTCCTTATATGTACTGTATAGATGTTTAATTTAACTTATGATTATTTTTTTCACTTTATGTATTACTTTATAATTATTATAATTCTTCTTCTTCTTCTTCTTCTTATAGAATTATAACATTTTGAGCTACCTATTTTATTTTAACACTTTTATCACTTCTATTTCTTTTCATTTCCCCTATATTTCAGTTAATATTTTTGCCTCAGAAAGGGAGAGATAGAGAGAGAGAATAGAGTGAGAAAGACAAAGGAGAGAGAGAACATGAAAACCAAGAGAGTGAGACAGAAAGAGAGAGGAAGAAAAGTAGTGAAAGGGAGAGAGAGAGAATGAGAGAAAGAATGATAGAAAACATACACAGTAGAGAGAGGTTTGGTTTTATAGTTACTGGAGGTTAGTGGTCCTGAGAGAATGTGCCACTTCCTGGTTGTCCTTCTCTATTTGCATAGAGTCAAACTCATTAGCTTTCCACCTTTGGATCTGTGAAAGGTCACTCCCTCTTAAATAACAACCTGTGGCCCAGAGAACATCTCATGTAATTGTAGCGCTGTCGAGTTAAAGGAACGTGACATTTCCCAAGCTGTAGTGAGCCCCGAGCCACATTTCCTACTGTTTAAGTCGCTTTCCTTTAACATTAAGTGGTGTCACGTTGACACAAATAAATAAGTGTAACACTTAATTAAATACTTTTGGTTTTCTGTGTCAGGGAGGTGACTTCTCAGGAAGGATCTGCCAATCAGCTAAAAGGTACTATCATCTTTACCACATAGTTCAAATGTGCTACATTTGGAACATAACATGTACCTGTAGTTAAATCACCATCACACCCATTGATGGTTCTTTCTCAAACAGTTGCCACAATGTTGTACATAATGTCTACACTGTAGCTTCAGATTTTTCCTTCCCTGGTCATTGAATCAGCATTGTCCTGCGTGAAACCTGGGCTCCATTCATGCATGTTTATCATATTGGAGTGGAAAATGCAAGTCTCCTTTAACATATCCTTGATCTCCTCAAGCCCAATGAACATCTGTGGGATAAAGCAGGATACCAATTGAACTCCGCCCTATGGCATGTGGGTCTTACCACAAATTTAGAGGCATACAATTGTATAGGATGCCTTTGGGTTTGGGTTTAAAGCCTTACATTTTTCCTTTACTTAAATTAGGAGATCCAAACCTGTTCCACCGTACACAAACATACTTGAGGTATACATGCCCATTTCCCTGCCTGATTTGTGTCAGTCTGATTACTGCTCTTTGTTAATGCTACCCAAATACACACCACTGATCAGAAAGTGTGAAACCAGCTGTGAGGACAGTAAAGTTATGGCCATAGGGAGCCATTTCTTCTATTTCAACAGTTTGAGGATACTAACGGAACATGTTTGCCTCACAGGCCATACTGTATATACATTCTGTACAGTTATACCTACAATGTACATATTGTATATATATTGTGCCTTACATACATCTGCACTAATATATCATATATATATATATATATATATACATACAGTACAGACCAAAAGTTTGGACACACCTTCTCATTCAAAGAGTTTTCTTTATTTTCATGACTATGAAAATTGTAGATTCACACTGAAGGCATCAAAACTATGAATTAACACATGTGGAATTAAATATGGAATTATATACATAACAAAAAAGTGTGAAACTACTGAAAATGTCATATTGTAGGTTCTTCAAAGTAGCCACCTTTTGCTTTGATTACTGCTTTGCACACTCTTGGCATTCTCTTGATGAGCTTCAAGAGGTAGTCACCTGAAATGGTCTTCCAACAGTCTTGAAGGAGTTCCCAGAGATGCTTGGCACTTGTTGGCCCTTTGCCTTCACTCTGCGGTCCAGCTCACCCCTAAACCATCTCGATTGGGTTCAGGTCCGGTGACTGTGGAGGCCAGGTCATCTGGCGCAGCACCCCATCACTCTCCTTCTTGGTCAAATAGCCCTTGATGCCTTCAGTGTGACTCTACAATTTTCATAGTCATGAAAATAAAGAAAACTCTTTGAATGAGAAGGTGTGTCCAAACTTTTGGTCTGTACTGTATATATATATATATATATATATATATATATATATATATATATATATATATATATATATATATATATATATATATATTACATGCTGTACATATACTACATATTTATCTGCACTTGTCAATTTGTACAATTGCTACTATTTGCACTTCTGGTAGATGCTAAACTGCATTTCGTTGCTGTGTACCTGCACTATGCAATGAAAATCAAAGTTCCATCTATCAAAAACAACATACAGTATGAAACGAATGATCAGGTGTCCAGCAACTTTTAATACTATTTAACTTGAATTCAGGAATTCACTTTTTCATGTCTTGTCGAACTTCTGTTCAAACCTCAAAGAGCTCTGCTACACCTCTAAACTCTTAACCAAAAGTTTTCACTGTCAAAACGCCTCATAAAATGAACCTGGTGAATAATTAGAGACTGCCTGCCCACTCCCAGTTCCAGTTCTTTTTCTCATTTTTTTGGTGAAACCCCTCATTAAAAACGGTTCAGCTTCAGCAAAGATGGTTCATCTCTGTACAAGGTTACGCCTACACATTACATTTTAGTGTATTTTCCTGTAAATTTGTTTGTGTGGAACATCTGGGCAGGTATGAAGTCATATACCTGGCTGCTGAAGAGTCACTATTGGGTCCTTAATCCTCAAATGATCAGCTCTGAGCTGAGATTACTCATAAATAACAGCTTTTTATTTTTTTGGCAGAGATGCAAATGTTTTGGTATTTAACATATGTATTATCCTTATCTTTTACTTTCAAATAAAATTAAATAAAATAAAAAAAAAACAGTGGTGAGGTATGTCTTTATGCTACTTAATACACATTTTTTTCTGCCTGCCTTTTGTTGCTTGTGCTGTATAAATGAGATTTCTCACCAAAAAAAAGAGACATGGGAATTGAGGTGAGAGAGTGGAAATAGATGTGTAAAGACGGTGGAGGATTAAAAAAAAAACCCTAGAAAAAAACATTAGAAAAAAGCTATTGAAGACTTTAAACTGAAAATCATCATGCATTTTTAAATCCAGTTCTTTTTCATTTCATGATTAATTAGGATTTTGAAGCCAAAAATTGGTAGAATTGACCAGGCTAGACTGATTAACAGAATACTTTGACCAATACCCATGTATTATTCTGTTTCCAATTATATCAAAATCACCCAATTTACTACTACAATTAGACAAAGGCTCTGGTGAGCCCTCAATACTGCTTAAAGGTTAAAAACTAAATAGGGCAACCATTTCATTTCTAAGATGAGATCTCTCTCCCCCACTGTTACCCCAAAAGGGCCAAAAACTACGCTGCCTGAACCCAAAAAATGTCACCAACTTGATTTCACTAAGCAAATGCAGTAGGTTAAGAGCTTCCAATATATTTAAGTAGGGTGAATAATATGTTTCAGTTAATATGTTGTTTTACCCTCATAGATGCTTCTTATTGCTTAAACAATAATGGTGGAAGACATGTCCTGTGGTTGTGGAAAAGATGTTACTCTGTTTCAAAAGGGTCAAAATATCAGCATCCAGCAAATAAAACAACTAGAGTGATTGGCAGAATTACTAGAATTATACTAAGAACTGTCCAATATTAGAGATTGTGATTTTTTTTGGCCAGTACATACAGGCAAAACAATGTCAGATCACTACTGCACTTAAACTCCATTTCCCATTAGACATCACAGTCTTCCATCATGGTCACCCTGCACTCCAACTTCCATCACCCCTTCACAGTAACCCTTAAGTTGATCAGTCGCATCTGTTTCTGATTACACACCAGCCACAGCTCTCATTTAGTTCACAGTAAAGTAATACTCTTTGGTTGCTGTATTTACCAAACCGGTTGTTCTATGTTTCATGTTTCTTTGTGATCTCAAAACACAACAAAGATGGGGAAGAAAGACAAGTAGAAACCTAACAATCCTTGGTGGCCATGGTAAAGCATGATGGTGATAGTAACCAGAAGATTGGTCAGAAATAGGGCCAGGTGTTTCAGATAGCACTGCTGAAATACACATTTTTAAGCAAAACTTTTACATTTTCTGCCATTTTAGCAGTTTAACCAAATGTAATAAAATATTTCACTTTAGACACTTGGCTGCATTGAGTTCCCGGGAGGTCAGATATCCCACAATGCTCTCTGTCTGGTTGCTCGGGCATTCATTAAACCACTAAGCATTACGTTTTCTTGCTGTCATTCAAGCTGAATGGACATTCCCCTTGGACTAGGATAAATATGCATCATGGTAACAAGCTGTCAGGAGAGATTTGATTTGACATTGTCACCGTCACTAAAGCCATCGCTAGCACATTAACATGTCAGAGTTCAGCGCCGAGTCAAATCAATAAGATTATAGAGAAGCCAAATATATATATATATATATATATATATATATATATATATATATATATATATATATATATATATATATATATATATATGTGCCCTGATCCTATAGTGCTGACTTTAATCATAATGTACTGCTGCTGTCAATCATTTTGCTCGGCTGATTGGCGTTGAGAGGATTACAGAACGGTTATTTGCATACTTCTAAAGAGATTAGCAAGTGCTGCTTTAACCTAGGTATGACTTTGAAATGTTTAGTCGTATTCTATTCTGTCCATTTACACTCCAGACTAACAGCCAAAAAATCCAAAATTCTTCACAAGGCTACTTTCTAAACTTGATATGGCTGTCATGTACAGCTCATAGGCCAAAGTTGTAAAAGCTGTTTTATACGTGTTTGTCTTTTTATTTGGATTGCCCAAACACTCTAAAATCAAGTGGAACATCTTCTTACAAGAGTGGAGGATATTATAACCGCAAATGGGGACTTAATGTGGAATGGGATGTTCAAACTTGGTCAGGTGTCCAGAAACTTAGGTCCTTTTAGTGCATTTAAGAGTAAAAATAAAAATAATAAAAAATTAATAAATAATTGAGATATGAGATGTTGTGTGATATATGCTACAGGCAACAATATTAAAATTGTTTGAATGCAGAGAGATGATGAGACTAAGACAGACATGTTTTTTGTTCCCTTTTAACTTTAACTGTGACGGTAAATAGTGTTAAATGTGCAAAATGTGTAATTATTTTGCTTTTACTTTTAAAACTGCATGTCAAAATCTTGTTAACTTTTCCCCAGATTTCCTGAGCATTTTTCTTCTCCCCTCTCCACAATAACACAACAATCTCAGCAGTGTATCAAGTACAACTGATACTACAATTCATGGTGTCTATTCCGTTATTCCGTTATATTATGGGATTAAGGTTTAATCATGTCAGGATTTCCCAAAGTTTCCCAGCATCCTATCGATCCAACTGTGAAACAAACACTACAAAGAACTGACTGTATCCATCCTACAGTCTTCATCCTGAAACAGGAGAGTATCAGTATTGTGTTCTTTTGGGAATCAAAAATAATAAAGCACATTTTTGAGTTTGAACAGTGACAGACCTTTTCTGTTTTTAATGCTAGCAAGTTACATTACTTACAGAAATGTACCATAAAATGTGATTATTATTAAATATGATGTTTTTTTTCTTCAGTATCTGTAAGACACGTAAAGAAAATATATAAATCAATCAATAAAAAAGCATATCATGTCTAAGATAGCTATTTAAATTTTATATAGTTTACAAGAAAAAAAAAAACATTTCAAATAAATAAATATATAAAAGAAAGAAAAAGAAAGAAAGAAAATCTGTATAGTCTTTTTATGATAAATTGTTTTAAATGATGTATTATTATTTTATCATCTTAAAATATTATTTCATAATATAATCATTTTGTAAATATTTTTAATTTAAATCTAATTATTTATTTGAATAATATCTTTATTATAATGATATTATTGTTTTATTATATTGTTTTTATTATTATTTATTATTTTACTACTTGTACTTGTACTACTTTGATACCTTGTCTGAATGTGCATTAGCAAATGCATGGCAGACATGACCTCCTCGACTTTCAAAAAATTACTCATGCACACTTGAAAAATGTCAGATCGATCAAAACATTTCAGCAGATGAGAACACATTGTCTCGTCATTATGCCGTCTCTCCAGCTGTTTAATGACTGGGTGATTTTGACTGCCTTTAAAGGTTTGACGTCAAACGTACACTTTGAAAATGACACAAAATTTCTAGGCAAGTACTTTCACAAAGCCTACGCAGAGTCAGAGCGACATTAAGAGTTCTTACGACCTGGACTAATGTTCTGCATCATTAAAGATCTTACAAACTGCATTTACTCATGTTCTGTTGCAAAGTCAAAATTTCAAATATTGGACATCTGACTTTTCCACCAATATGTGGTGCTCCCCCAAAAATCTTACTGCAAACTAGGAGGCCCTGTTCCAGCATGCCCCTGTGCACAATCCAGCTCCAGGAAGGTATCTACTGAACAAAATTATAAACACAACACTTTTGTTTTACCCCCTTTTTTCATGAGCTGACCTCAAAGGTCTAAGACTTTTTCTAGGTTCACAAAAGGCCTATTTCTCTTAAATATTGTTTACAAATCTGTCTAAATCTGTGTTAGTGGGCACTTCTCCTTTGCCAAGGTAATCAATCCACCTCACAGGTGTGGCATATCAAGATGCTGATTAGACAGCATGATTATTGCACAGGTGTGCCTTAGACAGCCAATAATAAATGGCCACTCTAAAATGTGCAGTTTTACTGTATTGGGGGTCAGTGTCTGGTGTGACCACCGTTTGCCTCATGCATTTTGCCCTGTACAGTGAAAACCGGGATTCATCTGTGAAGAGAACCCCTCTCCAAAGTGCCAGACACCATCAAATGTGAGAATTTACCCACTCAAGTCGGTTACCCCGATGAGGATGTGCAGCATGCAGATGAGCTTCCATTATACGGTTTCTGACAGTTTGAGCAGAAATTATTTGGTTATGCAAACCGATTGTTGCAGCAGCTGTCCAGGTTGCTGGTTTTAGCTGGTTTTTAGGTGAAGATGCTGCTTGTGGAGGTCCTAGGCTGGTATGGTTACACCTGGCCTGCGTTTGTAAAGCCGGTTGGATGTACTGCCAAATTGTCTGAAAAGCCTTAGAACACGGCTTATGGTAGAGAAATTAACTTTTAATTCAGGGGCAACAACCATGGTGGACATTCCTGCAGTCAGCATGCCAAATGCACGCTCCCTCAAAACTTGCAACATCTGTGGCATTGTGTTGTGTGATAAAACTGTACATTTTAGAGTGGCCTTTCATTGTGGACAGCCTAAAGCACACCTGTGCAATAATAATGCTGTCTAATCAGCATCTTGATATGCCACACCTGTGAGGTGGATGGATTATCTCGGCAAAGGAGAAGTGCTCACTAACACAGATTTAGACAGATTTGTGAAGAATATTTGAGAGAAATATACTTTTGTGTACATAAAAAAAGTCTTAGATCTTTGAGTTAAGGCTCATGAAAAATGGGGGCAAAAAAAAAAGTGTTGCGTTTATGATTTTGTTCAGTATAGTTTACACAGGTTAGAGAGGAAGATCATCTCCAGGTTATGTATGTAACCCTGGTTCCCAGAGGGAACGAGACGCTGCATCGGATCGCTTTGGGGAACGCCTCTGTGTTGTCCACGCTCTGAGTCACGTGTATAAACTGAAAATCAGATAGTTGTCTATGCTCTAAATCACATGTATAATCTGTCCAATTGACTGGACTCCCCACCCCGTGAGGTATGCGTCTGTTGTAAGCGATTTGCGATGCCCAGGAACTCTCAGCATGGGGCCCTGAGTCAGGAACACGTGATCTCTCCACATATCTAAGGCATGTTGAGCTTGACTTGACCTTGATTGTACAAAGTGGATTGCCCATCCGGAAAACCCCAGGTCTTGAGCCACCACTGAAGGGGTCTCATGTGCAGGAGGCCAAGTGGAACCACGTTGGGGTGGCAGCAATTAGACACAGCAGTTTCTAAAACTGCTTCACAGTGACTGACTGCCCTTTCATCACTCTCTTGATGGCTACACGAATGGGCTAGGGACAGATGTGATAGCATCAGATCTGCTAGCATTAGGGTCGAATCCCATACTACGACTAAGTAAGCGGTTCTCTGTGATGGAGAAAGCACACTCTTTTTGGCGTTCAGCCTTAACCTCAGTTCCTTTATGTGGGCAAGAATGACATTTAAAAGCTGGACTGCCAGTTGCTCTGATTGAGCCAATATCAACCAATCCTTTTTGGGAACTATAAAGTACTGGCTGTAGAACCCGGCCTCTCTGTCTGATGGAGGGACCACCTAAATAGCCACCTTCCTCAAGAGAGTGTTTACTTCCTGTTTAATGACCAGCACCAGCTCATGCCCCACCAGGGTGGGAGACACCCCATTGAACCAGGGCAGACGAATCATATAGACTCTGCGTACAATGCACCGGACCCACAAAAACACGTGTGGCAGAGCCTGCCAGGCCGCCAGATAGTCTCCTAAAGGAATCAGTCTCTCGAGACTGACCTCTGGCATACCTAAAACTGGAGCAACGCCCTGGAGCAGCTCTAGGGGCCTCCTGAGAGGCGGCAAACCCCCCATGTCTGCTATGGTGCTGGGCAGAGAGCAAGGGGAGTGTTAAATTCAGACGTGTTCCCAAAGTGTTCTGACGCAGCTTGAGTTCCTGAAGGGGAACTTGAGTGGCCTGCTACTGAGCTTTGACCTTAACCCTACTGAACACCCTCGGAATTAATTGGAATGCCTACTGCACTTCAGGCCTCAGCACCTCACTTACCCAAAATAGTGGAGGATGTTATCATAGCATAACAGCAAACAGAGAATAAATGTAGGACTCCTTAGTTGGATTGGTCCACACACATCACTGAGTCTCAGCCGACCCTGTCGCTGGTTCACCACTGTTCCTTCCTTGGAGAACTTTTGATATATACTGACCACTGCAGACTGGGAACATCCTACAAGAGCTGCAGTTTTGTAGATGCTCTGACCCTGTCGTCTAGAAATCACAATTTGGCCCTTGTCAAACCCGCTCAAATCCTTACGCTTGCCAATTTTTCCAGCTTTAATTACAAAATGTTCATGTGAGGACGTTTAGATATGTACCAATAAGACAATGGACAATTAGCTCTAATAAAAAAAAAATAGTCAATGGTTTGGTGAGGTTGTTTAATCTTTGGTGAACATTAACACATACATTTGTTACATAATGGCATGCTTTTAAATAATAATCTCAGGAATTTATTTAAAAAATGTAGAGTTCCATTTAGTTGTTGAGTGAATGGTGATAAATCATCATCTTCTGATCGAACAGATTTGTAAATTCAGCAGCACACCGGTTTCAAATTGCAGCAATGAAGACACAAACACACTTTTAAATAAATGTGTATTTGATGACAACTAATTAATGACAACTAAACGACCCAAACAAATAATCTTTATCAAGCATTTCCTGTTTGACATAATTAATTATATTTTAAACATCATTAACAATTTTTTGGTCTTCTTTGGTTCTTTCATGAATTACTAGGAATAAAGTAATTTGTTTGCCTCTTGTGCGTTCATTAATGTTGAATCACTTTAAGCAACTGATGCTCTGTGCTCCCTCTGTTTTACACTCTCCCCCATATATGTTGATCCATGTGCCAGACACTGGATTAACTGGGTCTAGAATTGACCAGTGAGAAGGCAAGAAAGTTTTTTTTTTTTTGTTAGAACAAGTGAGGTCATGTGCACACCTACAGTACATTCAGCCAAAAAGGTGTTTTGGATTGTTTAGAAGTAGAACTTTTAGAGGGTATATGTCAGTTTTTGATTATTTTAGCCTAATCTTGTTGATTTTTACCTAAATCCTTACTGCCTAAATATGGCCTAATAGTAGTCTGCAGGCATGTCTGGTTTTGATGGCAGTTTCCATATTCTCATTCTTTGGTAAGACTGTTTTTCCCTTTCCCTCTTTTTCCCTGTTTACCCTAATGGAAGGAGCCAAAAGAAAGTTTATCCTATTCTTAGGATTTCTCGAAAGGTGCCAGTGCTCCTTCACTCATTTAAGCATGGTTTACCAAAAGTAAACAAACAAAACTGTGTACACTTTAGTGCTCTGATGATTAACTGTAATGATCAACCTGAAGTGTGCACATTAGACAGTCAGTTTGTGTGTGTGTATGGCTGTGGAGTTTTAAAGTGCACTCTTTATCCAGTGGCATATTACAGTGTTTTGACATTTACTGCTCAACGCTCTGAATTACCCTGCACGCTTTACACCAGGGTGGAGGATGGACAGACTCATGGCAGGGAGAGCATGCTGTAGGGATGATCCATTAAACGAGATTTACACATGATTAAACCACACAGAAATGTCAAAACAGCAATGCTCACAGCACACACACACACACACACACACACACACACACACACACACACACACACACTCAAGGATGATACATATACACTCAAGTCCAACAGCCTGTCCTTTTCCATTGACTCTTAATTATTAAGTTATAAATTATTGAAAACATTAGTTTTGCAAAAACAATACCTTATGTTAAGAGAATCAGGATATTATGAATATTTATGTGGGACCTCTATGCATATTCATGTGTTATTCATATTCACAGACCCAAACGTCACAGAATGTGTGGCAGTGCGAAAGATCAGACCCTCCCTCGAGGTTATGTCCAGAGTCGTTGAATTAAGAGCACAATTAGTGATAATAATTACATAAGAACGGTGCTCGTATTCATAGTCTGGTTGTGCATGCAATTCAAGGTTTTCTGGCTTCCCAATTCCAGTTATGCAAATCTCCTTCATGAAGATAGTACAAGCACCTCTAGGGTTGATTTTTAGTACAATCTAGTCAACTGAATTTACATAACCCATGATGGTTTCTATTTGTAGGTTCAATGTATTTCCTTCTGAAACAGTCATGTAAAAAAGTTTTTACATGACTGTTAGTGACTTGTTCCCCATCTTTTCCCCACTATAACATACTCGTAATTCATACTGTATCTAGTCATTACTGGCAACCCAAATAGACCAGATGCCCTGGTCTGGTCGTAGAATCATGACTACATATGCTAACTTCTGTTCTACTTCCTTATATCCTGGATTGGCATTGCAAAACTAGTAAAAGAGGGGTCACTATAAAAAGTCTGTAATACATCCTAAAACATCAGGTACAGTATATTTTAAGGAGCACTCCAAGTTTGATACTGTTCCTTTGAAGATAAAATTAGGCCCAGGAATCTTTTTTCTTCAAGATGTCTAAGAATAGGTGAAAGTGCTGATCTTTTTTTCCAAAGTCAGTATAGGTATCAGTCAAGGTGCGGATATTTTCTTCCATTTAGTATAAGAATCAGTCAGGGTGCTAATCTTTCGCTCCACTCCTCCTCGTTCTTTGCGGTTCTGGTCCCACTTCTGCCGAGGCAGGGCAAATGGATCTGGTAGAGGGAATGGATATGGGCATGTCCCTTTCTCCTTCCTCACCTGCCAGATCCAGCACCTTCTCTTAGGATGCGGAAGCCTGCTTTTTGGTGTTTTTTTCCCCCTGTGGAAAGGAACGAGAGCTCCACCTCTCTTATTCCAAGGAGGGGGATGAGAAGGAGCCATACAGGACAAGCCTGTAGACTTGCCTCCGCAGCCAGTCCAGTTTGAATTTTTTTTTTTTTTTACTTTTGGAGGTAGTGACCTGAGCTGTTGCTAAGCAAAACATAGCTTGGCCAGCTGAAAAGCAGGAATTGCATCTTTAAGACAAACTAGATGAGCACTTTCTGCAACCTAATCCACTGCCTCCATGGAAGGGCCTGCCTTTCTTTCCCGATCCAAGGTGTCCAGATCTTGGAATAATCCTTGTTCGGCCTGTCTCTTCAGCCCCAAGTCACCCAGGGGCAGGGGAAAGAAAAGTTGCAAGAAGGAGTAGAGATTAGGAACAACAACTTCCTATAGTTGAGTTGTCCCACAGAGGTGTCTCTGTGGGCCACCAAAGACACTGCCAGATTTCAGGAGGCCAAAAGGCAGTCGGAGGCTTTACAGCAATTCCTGCCTCGCCGCTCTCATGGGGTTGCTTATCAGGCGCAACCCCAGTCAGGTACGAGTTCTTATCATAAGGTCCAGAGACAGATCATCACCACTATATCGCACTCCTCCCGCTAGGAACTCTAGGTGGCACTCAAAGTTGACAAAAGAGCTTAGACAAAAAAGTCCTAATAATTCAGGACCTCTGAGTGGTCCCTCTAGGGAGGAGCGGCATATGCCTTAAAACACGGTGCCCACCTCTTCTCAGTGCCCACAGGAGACCATTTGGTTAACCCTGCCACTCTTGGTATAGAGTCCAGACTCATGGCCGTCAAGAAAGTAAGAGAAGGCCAGTCACTGTGAAGCAGTTTTAAAGACTGCTGGGTCTGATGGCTGCTGTGTCCATTGTGATACCGCTTGGCCTCCTGCACATGAGACCACTGCAGTAATGCCTCAGGACCATCACGCTCCGCATGATCAAGGTCACGTTGCAAGCCTTACGAGCCATAGACATATGGAAGAAAAATTGGTTCCTTTCAGATGGGCCCCATGTTGGGAGCTCCTTGTCATCATGTAACATTAACATCTTCCTCACAGGAGTTCCCTCTTTGCCTGAGGTCTATGGAAACTGCCTGGAGATGCTGGCTATGCTTCTAGCACTGAAGCATTTCCTCCCAGACCTGAGGGGCCATCATGTGCTGCTCTGTACGAACAACACATCAATGGTCTCTTACATCAACCACCAGGGGGGTCTGTGCTCTCGCCTCCTTTACAAGCTGGCACGGCAGATGCTTCTATGGGCCCAAGTAAAGCTGTTCTCACCAAAGGCAGTATACATAATATGGCACCTAAAAAAGGGAGTAGATGTTCGAGGCAAGGGCGAGGCCTGGGGAATGAAATCTCCACCCAGAAGTGGTGGAGCAAATATGGAGGAGTTTTTACAGAGCACAAGTGGACCTGTTTGCAACTCGAGAAGCCTCGCACTGTCCCCTCTGGTTTTCCCTTACTTTTCCCAGCTCATCTCTGACTAGATGCCATGCACTTTTCCCCCATTGAGCTGCTCCCAGGAATTCTGGAGAGCAGCTCCAGAATACCTAACTTTGCTAACTTTGGTTCCCTGAGTGAACGAGATGCTGCTTTTCGGTGCCACCCTTACTGCATCCCTGCGAGCACTACCTTCCCTCTTTGAACTAGCCACCGCATGCACTTTTGTAGCTTCCTGGTCGCAACGTCACGACGCTGGTGATGTCACATTCTTCTGTTGGACAGATTATACGTGTGGTTCAGAGCGTGGTCACTCAGAGGCATTCCCAAATGGTTGTTGATGCAGCGTCTTGTTCCCCACAGGTAACCAGTGTTACTGATCAGGGTTCTGATCTTTTCCTAAACTCAGTATAAGTATCAGTCAGGGTGCTGATCTTTTCTCCATTCAAATTAAGAATCAGTCAGGTTGCTGATCTTTTCCTAAACTTAATATAAAAATCAATCAAGGTGCTGCTGTTTGTCTCTATTCAAAAAAAGAATTAAACAGGGTGCAGATCTTTTTTCTTTATTCAGTATAGGAATCAGTCAGGGAGCTAATCCTTCCATAAAACTCAGTATGAGAATCAGGCAAGGTGCTGATCTTTTCCCCATTCAATATAAGTATCAGGCAGGGTATTGATCTTTTCCTAAACTCAGTATGAAAAACAGGCAGGGTGCTGATCTTTTAATAAACTCAGTATAAAATCAGTCAGGTTGCTGATTTTTTTCTCCACTAAATATAAGAGTCAATCAAGGTGCTAATCCTTTTCCTTAACTCTGTATTTCCGTTGAGGATAAGAATCGCTCAAGATGCTACAATTGCTATTTGAGTATATTAATTGATTTAAAGATTTGACCTTTACAATTTGTCCTAGATGTCATATCACTGCTACACAAATGTCGAGAAAACCTAAATTTTCATTTTACTGCATGACACATGTTTATAAAAAAACAGCTCTCAGTTAGAGATAATTGTATTTGCAATGCTTTAGGGTGAAATACTGTGGTCACAACAGATCTTATGGCAGCAACATTGGACTGGACTTACACAGCTCCTCAATGGTGTGAAACTACAAATAATAAAGCTCATGTTCATGAAGAAAACTGCAAGTGAGTATTTCTTTTTTTATAATAGCAGGTCATCTGTGTGTTGGAAAAGTGAAGAAAAGAGAGCAGACAGGGTGGAGTGGGTGGAGAAGAGATGCAGGAGTGATTTTTGATAGAAGTCTTTCTTAAAGAATGAAATAGAACATTGGTAAGATGGTCAAAAAAAAGATGGACTAAAAGACAGGAGCTGGATTTGGCAAAGTTGAAGATGCTGAGATTATAACTGGGAGCACCAAGGATGGACAGGATCAGAAATGAGTTTATTAGATGGACCATGCAGGTAGGACATTTTGGAGACAAGGTCAGAGAGGTGCGATTTAGATGATTTAGACATGTGCAGAGGGAGAAAATGGGGTATATGGGTAGAAGAATGCTGAAAATTGGGCAGCCGAGTAGGAGAAAAAAGCAAGGCAAAGGAGAAGTTTTATGGATGTGGTTGGTTTGAAAGGGACAGATGTAGAGGACTGTTGAGAACCCCTAATGGAAGCAGACAACAGAAGAAGTAAAAGCAGGTCCTCTTTATGCACGCGTGTATATCTGGGTGTTCTCTAAGAATGAATTTAATAACAAAAATAAATTAAATCCCATATGTGAGTTATAAATCACTTTGTAATTGACTTTACTTTAGACTCAACTCCGTTCTTGCAGCGAACCATGAAACAAGGAAACACCACTCATTCTCACATGACTCTATTACTTCTTCCGATTTGAGTCACTGAACCTGTAAGTGTGTGTAGATGACAGTGTGTGTGTGTGTGTGTGTGTGTGTGTGTGTATGACTGTGTACATGACGTGATGTGTTTGTTTTCTGCATGAGTGTCTATCTACAAGAATTTCTGTACATAAATTTGTGTGTGTGTGTGTGTGTGTGTGTGTGTGTGTGTGTGTGTGTGTGTAAAAAGAGAAGGTTTGATTGATGTGCTCTGAAAAGACACAGGAGCTACAACATGGATTTTAGTAATTTAGTTTTGATTCCACTCTTTGTTTCAAATAGCAAGTTATATATTTGGAGGGAAGGACTGAAGGATATTAGAAAAAAAGGTTGGTGAGTTTAACAAAGAGTTATATAGAGAAGCGACAAGTTAGAAAATGTATAAAAACTTAACATTACAACCTTTTTTCCTTCCATATCTGCTTTAAAACAATCACTCAGGTCTCATAATAAATATGCTCATAAGAATATCCAGAAAAAGGTTCAGTAGATACTTTGCGATTGTGATTGGACATAAATTCCATAAGTGTAAATGTTACAACAGCATCCATAGACATCCTATACAATTTCATGTGGCTGGAAAAGTCAGGTGCTCCAATATTTCGGTTCATAAAATGCGCACAAAATGATTGTGTATTGTGCTCAAAATAGCCACTTTAACCAACTGGAGGTAGACAAATGTGGATCTGATTCTAGATCCTTAATGAGCAAGCTACAGGTGAGAGTGTTGAAGAAAACACTACTCGAGACGACACGATGACCAAACGTGAGGATATTGGGATATTAATTATTAGAATTAAGACATGCATGTCATTTTAATCAATCAATCTTAACAATGTTTAAGTAGGATCAATAAAGTATTCTGATTCATCATGTTTTGTGTAAGTGTAATACTCCAGTATATTGTATTGGAAGGTGGTAAAACTTTCCTATGTTGCTAAAAGCCCACAGCAAACAAATAAAAAAATAACAAAAAAAATTTTGAATTTCAGATTCCTTCATATTCCGCCTACAATTTCCAAAATTACTGTGTCAATGCACCACTGATATGAATCGTTTCAAACCTTGGTGTCTGCCAAAACCGTGCAGAAATGGAATTAGAGAGCTGTACTGTATCCAATCATTCAGAAGGTAATGTGTTCAGCTCTGTGGGAGGGGATCTGCTCGCCGTACGGGCGACTGCGCAAACCGCTCTTCTGCAAAATTAGCTGGATTTCCAACAAGCAAGAGCAATTTGGGGAAAAAATGGATTGGCTGATCTTGGTGAGCGTTCCTACAAATTAGCGATTGTGTTGCAACCAAAGTGGATTAATAAGTGTGTAGAGTGATTAGTGCTGGAAAGCCTGTGGAGTGTTTTTTTATATAGTGTCTTGAGCATACACACCATCACTGAGCTCCATCAATCACTTTCCTCACCCCTTCCCTCCTCTCTTTCGCTTTCTGAGTCTAACCAGCTACAGTCACCTTCTCCATATTTGGCCCTTAATGAGAGGGAAAAATCTGTCCGGCAGAATAGAGTGAGCCTGCCTGCCTGCCTGCCTGCCTGGTTTTTGAAGGGAGCTGGGAGAAGGAAATCAGCACCACGCTCAATTAGACTCCAAACGTCTGTCAGGTTTTCTTCTTCTCTCATCACACATGCATGTGCTGCTAATTTGGCTGAAAGTTCGACTCAAGGTCTTGCTCAGAAACGAAATCGCCAAAACAATAAATAGAATAATAATGATTTATTAAAGCACGTTCAGGCAAAGAATCAGTTTCCAGTCCACACTAGGCAGGCGTTTTTACTTTCTTTCAATCAGTGGTTAGGTGTAAGCAAGGAACAGCACATGGCAGAAAAAAAAGAATCCGTGCCAGAGTGGTGTGATACAGCCAGACAGGATGGGGATTATTTTCGCATAACCGCACAGTACGCTACTCTAATGGCTAATGGCACAGCCAAAAACCATGATGCTTTATTTATAAAACCTAACATGTCACACAATAGGGATTTCTGTCAATAGATTTAACATTTGCAGCACATCCAAATGACAAGGTAATTCCTTATATCACTTATGTTCTAAGTGTGACCATTAATCACCCCTCATCACCCACTCTTTTTCTCTCTATTGAGAAAAAAATATTGATTTAACAGTAAAATGCTAGTCCTGGTTAAGGTAGGAAATACTTTTGGACTACACGTGTGCATTTATGCAGCTATCTAATCAGCCACTCACATGGCAGAAGCAGTTCAAGAGCTTTAGTTCATGTTCACATTAAACATAAAAATGAAGGAAAAGTGTGACCTCTGTGAATGATCGTAGCACAGATGTTAGTACAAGACTGGCAGGATTGAGTACTTCAGAAACTGCCGATCTCAAACAAAAATTTTCACACAAAACTCTCTTGAAATTACACACAATGGTGCGGAAAACAAAAAGCATTAAGTAACAGTTTAGTGTTTGGAACGCCTTGATGGGTCGGTGCTACCAGGATATAATAGGATATAACTTCATCACTCTTTACAAAATGCACAAAACACGTGCTCTCAAGGTGGATGATTTACAACACTACAAAAGTACATCATGTTCTACTGATGCCAGCCAACAAGGAATCTGATGCTATCATGGGACTGTTTAAGACTGGAACAAGATCAGGAGTTTTTTTTCCAATCTTCAGATGCCCAGATTCAATGCATTTTGCAATAATCAAAGCTCACCATCACTTGCAATTTATTCCATTTAAGTTATACAGCTACCTCAACCTGACCCAGTACTGTCCTTCAAAGGTATTTTGGACTGAAAAAAATTTAATAATAAAAGTAAATAACTTATATAACAAATTATTAAGTTATGTAATTAATATCTAATAATTTACATATTCCAGATTATCTTCTATATACCTATATACCATCTGTATATACACAAGCTATCTTATTTGTACCATTGTACATACAAAGTACATCTCATATTATACATTTATATCTCATATTTCTCCAGATTTATTGTTCATTAGACACATACTATAAATTAAAATGTTTACTAATAGATCTTAGATGCACTATACTGCCAAAAGTTTGGTCATAAGTTAGGCATGTGCTTTTTGAGCATCGTATTTCATAAATAGTTCCAGTTTGCTCTTATAGTTCTTCTCCAACTGTTACCACGAAGTAGGAAGCACCCAATTGTATAGAATGTTTTAGGATGCAGTTTGAAAAAAAAATTGCGTTCCCTTGAACTTGGAAACCCAAACCTGTTCCAGCATGGCAATGCCCCTGTGCTCAAAGTGAGCTCCATGAAGATATGGTTTGTATGGTTTTGAGAGGTAGATCTTGAGAGGCCTGCTATAGAGCTCTGTGTCTTAACCCTATTGAACCTTTGGGATGCACCCCAGGCCTCCTCACACTACATCAGTACCTGCCTTTACATATTTTACTAACACCATTGTCCACAAGCACACTCCAAAATCTAGTGGAACATCTTCCCAGAAGAGTGGAGGGAACCACATATGGCGGGCAGGTGTCCCAATACTTTTGACCATATAGTATATATAATGCATATAAAAAGCCTATATGATTATAAAAAAAATAAGTGATCTCACACACAGTATTTGGTATATTTTTATCTATCTATCTATCTATCTATCTATCTATCTATCTATCTATCTATCTATCTATCTATCTATCTATCTATCGATCGATCGATCGATCGATCGATCGATCGATCGATCGAGTGTGTGTATATAAAACCCAGCCATTAGGGTTGCACAAGCCAGTGCACTCTAACTCTACTCTAAAAAGGTGGAGGAAGGGCATCCAGTGTAAAACAAATATGCTGATCATGAATCAGAAACTTAAACCATATCAGTCCAGGCCCGGGTTACCAATGAATGCCACAGGTATCGTTAGCCAACAGGGTACCGGTGGAAACTGGGCTACTGTTGGCCGGCCGGTCAGGGCAGCAAAGCCTTCTCTGCTGGCCTAAACACTATCAGAAGCACTGACCTACATTAACAACCTAAATTCTAATATTTGTTCCATGAAATTGTATATATTTATTCCCAACAGTTAATTCTCTTCATTTCGTAAAGTTTCTCTTGACTGCACTGCTTCCAGTACGTGTATGTGGATGTTTTGTCCAATCAGATTTCAGCCTCTATGTGCTGCAATGTCTAATCTAATCTGCCCAGGCCCTCAAAGTCTGTACTGCTGGCGTTTTTACCATAGTCTCCTTAAGAATTAGCTCTGTTTCTTCCAATCAGATTTCATATTTGCCTCACAGGGTCAGCTAGCATGCCCAGAATAGTGCATGTTTTTCCTTCTCTGATTGGTTGGTCAGAGTGAAACTGCTACAGCCAAATTCGACTGGCAAAACATGTCTGTAGCTCTGCACACATGAATACATATAAGCTAGACTTTTTATGCCTACGGAGGAAGAGAAATTCATTTGGTCTCGGACATACTTAAAAATCCAGATATAGACATCCTAAGGAGGTCGGCCAACCCCAAACCTATCTAGTATGTCTCAGCCCGGGAAAGGGTTTGTTTACCAGTAAATACGAGTGGTACCACTGGCTTACAGACTCTGAGGAGCGGTGCAAATTATGAGTCTGCATCTCTGGTGAGTAGGTTGTATTCTATTTAAATTGTAATGTTTTTGTCATGTTATTAGATAAATATTGATTCTGAACTGCGCCAGATGATGTAGGTGCACATTTGCGGTGGTATTGTAGAGTTTTGAAGTCTTAACTTGGTTTCTTGGTTTAGTAAAATGGTATTTACAATGCATAGACAAAATGTCTCTCTCTCTGTAATGCCACGCTTTGTTATATTGTGTTTTTGTATAGTATTGATGGTTATCATAATTGCGACGTAATAGTGGTGATATTAAGAGGTGGATTAAATTAGGTAAGTCCCCACTGTGAACACATCTGTATTACCCAAATGGGGTCTAACAAATGTAATTTAATAATATTTTTATTTTTATTTAATCAATTTAATTTGTGCAAATTTAATTGGTTACTCAATTTAATCAATATAATAACGTTTTGCACTAATTTAATTTATTCTATTTTAATATAATAAATTATATTTAAAAATATGATTTTATATATTATTTAACCAAGTAGGCATTTTATTTAAAATTGCTTTCAAAATGTAAACTGTAAATGTTTATAAATGTTAATAATAATAAACTACGAAAAAAAAGAAAAGTGATTTTACCCCTAACTGTAACGAAATTGTACATAATAATAAATAATATACATAATAAAGAATACATATATATATATATATATATATATATATATATATATATATATATATATATATATATATATATATAAGTCACAGAACAGTCACGAGTTTCAAAGAAATGAAATATCTGCCATTTCCCGTCATATGTACACAGTACGTGAAAAAAAATAGGAGTTAATGCTTATGTTCACTTTAACAACACACTCTATGCAGGATTCTCCTTTCACTTGTCACTTGTAGATGGTTTGATCCACAGCTATAACTACACGGCTTTATTACAGATGGGCATGCAATTGGGATTACCGAATATTTTCACAGAACCCTCACATTTTAGAGGCGTTACCTATAGAAAACCATCCGCTAATCTAAAACTGTTATAGTGTTGCCCTGATATAACTCTTCAGAAGACTGTCCTTTCTGAGGCTGCTTTCCAACCTGGAGGACATTTATCCCAGGAGTGAGTTAACACAGCCGTTGTGTAGTGCAGGTGGTCTGCAGCAGGAATCCAGCTGTGACGTGCTCCACTAATGAGAACAGGATTAATTTATCCATTAAGTCTTTGTCTCTTTGACAACAGAGCAGTCACATGACCATGCATATATATATATATATATATATATAGATAGATAGATAGATAGATAGATAGATAGATAGATAGATAGATATGAAATCTGATTGGACAAAACATCCACATACACGTACTGGAAGCAGTGCAGTCAAAAGAAACTTTACGAAATGAAGAGAATTAACTGTTGGGAATAAATATATACAATTTCATGGAACAAATATTAGAATTTAGGTTGTTAATGTAGGATGTAGGTCAGTGCTTCTGATAGTGTTTAGGCCAGCAGAGAAGGCTTTGCTGCCCTGACCGGCCGGCCAACAGTAGCCCAGTTTCCACCGGTACCCTGTTGGCTAACGATACCTGTGGCATTCATTGGTAACCCGGGCCTGGACTGATACGGTATAAGTTTCTGATTCATGATCAGCATATTTGTTTTACACTGGATGCCCTTCCTCCACCTTTTTAGAGTAGAGTTAGAGTGCACTGGCTTGTGCAACCCTAATGGCTGGGTTTTATATACACACACGATAGATAGATAGATAGATAGATAGATAGATAGATAGATAGATAGATAGATAGATAGATAGATAGATAGATAGATAGATAGATAGATAGATAGATAGATAGATAGATAGATAGATAGATAGATAGATAGATAGATAGATAGATAGATAGATAGATAGATCTTATCTATATAGAATTGGTCAATGCAAATGAGTGTGCACCTGTGTGTAATTATACACTATGTGGGCTGCTGTATGCTGAGATGAAACCTCGGTGCAGCCTCATTTTACAGCTTCTCACTGAGGACGCGTATGTGTGTGAAAATGGGAGCTTATTTCATTCCATTTTTTATGCTTAGATGTTCCCATGCTACAATGCAAAGAATATTTTGCAGATCCTTTTCCTCTCTCATACCTGTCTTCTGATTCTGCCAGAGTGTAACCAAACATCGCTACAAAGCTAAAACACTGCCCCTTCAAACCAATCGGATTTATTTAGAGCTGTGAACCAGTGAACTCTTGTTTAGATCCTGGGACTTAGTAGTAAATTCTAATTAATAAAAAAACATAATTATATATATATATATATATATATATATATATATATATATAGATAGATAGATAGATAGATAGATAGATAGATAGATAGATAGATAGATAGATAGATAGATAGATAGATAGATATAGCAATAAAAAATATTTACAGATACACTTTATGGACAAAAGTATTGCAACACCTGACTTACTTTTTTCCCACGCTCTGAACCCCGCAGCTTAAACAACGAAGCGGCTAATATGTGGATTTTTCCTGGGTTTTTCCCGGTTTCACAAACTTCAAGCCAAAAAACTGAACCCCATAACATTAGACCAATGAAATTACCGAACGGGTTGAAACTCTATATTAAATCAGATGCGCTCCCACTGAATCGGGCCGCACCACATCATAAATATGGATGAGGTTTCTTTAGATGTTTGACCTGCCGCTCACTCGGACTGTCTACAGGAAATGCGAATTATTCAACACGCTGAAAACAACCGGGCATGAAAACACACTTCACCTGTGTTCTGAGCTGCACGGCATCGGGAGAAAAGTTTCATGGTGATTTTTAAACGCACGACGATGCCAAAAGAAAAACTCCCGAGAGAAATAGTTGTGAAAGGAAGGAGGAAGACAGTGAACAATGACTTTCTTGGTAGACTACTGTTTAGATACAAGCCGTGTAACAGACACTGTTTTTTATTAAAGCCTGTGTAAAGTTCATTAGTTTCAGGGTAGACACCTGCGGCTTATTTATGTTCAAAATAGAAATCGGTGCGCTTAAAAGTCCGGAAATTACGGTATATGTGGCTCTTCGCCATTTTTTTCTTAAGTTGTTGTACAATTGTACACAATGTCTTCAGAGGTGGTAGCATGAAATTTTCCCTTCACTTGAACTAGTAGACCCAAACCTTCTCCTTGTGTACAAAGCCTGTTCTATGAAGATATGATTTACCTAGGTTGAAGTGGAAGCTCTTAGGTGGCCTGTTACAGGGCTCTGACATCATCCCTATAAGCTGAATTGGAATTTTGACTACACCCCAGATCTGGTGTACATGACTTTACATGACTAACAACCTTGTGGCTGAATGAGCACAAATCTCCACAAGCACACTCCAAAAACAAGTGGAACATCTTCCCAGAAGACTGGAGGTTTTTATAAGGGATGTTCAAAAACAATGGGTTCTTTGGCACACTTTCCATCACTGCACAGCAGCACACACACACCTAACGAGCGAAATGATCTAGTCTGGAAGTGCATAGTAAAATAAGGCTCTGCAATGATAAAACCATTTTTTTTTCTAAATGCTGCATGCAATCCTAAAACTGAGCATAGTGCAAACATTTATTACCTGCCGAAACCGATAAAAGGATTAAACTTAAAACCTAATCTTACGCTTCAATTTAGAGCCCTCTACTTCAAAGTACTTTGAGATGTTCAGTGATTTGTAGAATGATCACAAGACAAGAAGTAGGAGAGGAGGATCGTGCGATAGAGGATGATTTGTTATAGTGTATGTAAGCACAAGCAATTCAGTGCAGATGCGAAAGAAGCAACATTTCAGTCTGTTAGAAAGCTAGACTAAATAGTCCTGTCTTTGTCTCTGTGGTTTAGTCTGGATCAGATCTCTTGCCTCAATATGGAGATATCAGTGTTAAGCAGCGTCTCTAACTCCAAGAAATCCATCTCTGTTTCAGTGTTGGATGACTGTAGATCTGTGTGCAGCGCCTCTCGACTCATTTTCCTCCTGTCCTTGACTCTACAACCCTGATAGATATACATCCCTGGTTCACTCGGGTGGTGTGTCACTGCGTCTTTCCTGGTTCATGACTCTCTGACTCTGCAGAAGTGAAGTTTATATCTGTCTTTTGGAGGAATTGCTGGGGAAAGCAGGACAGCATCAATAGCCATGCTGACTCAACTCAGAGAATGTTCAGAGGAATGATATGGCACAGGCTGTTGTTTTTTTTAACCAGAACTTCGCACTAGATTGATCACTTTAATGTGGCAGAGGCAGTGCATATAGTGATACTGTACAGCAGGATTGTAATCAGTGTGACATTAGGCCTTAATTGAGAAAGAAAAGCAGAAAAGAGAGGCGTTAGAAAGTAGAAAAGGGAGGAACTGGAACTGGAAAGTTGGAACGAGTTCTGATTGGTCAGAATCAGTAAGCTTTATTGATTCCATAGGAAAACCGTTTGGTTGCAGTTGCTCAAAGTAAAAAATCTGAGTAAAGATTAAAGTAAAAATGAAAAGAAAATATGAATAAATATACATATTAAGGTATATATTAAATGAAAGGTTAGTAGGTCAAAAAGTTATTGTACATATAACTAATTATTATTGCAGATTATTATATATAATTGCAAAGATTTTAACAATATATGTGTGCCATGAAAATCTACATTACCTATATTGTATAACAACTATATCGTGGAGCAGATACCAGTTTTACTGCTGGACTGCTGTGTCTGACTCACTCTTCTGTAACAGCAGTTTAGATAGAGATTCCCAGAAAGGTATATGCTGATCAGTGTTGGCGATGGATTCGTTATTTGATTCCCAGCATCCATTGAGCCAAAAGCTGAGTGATCTGAACATGATACCTATGAGCTCAAAATGTCTGAGTCCAAGGACAAAGTGTAAAAACATTTGAGAAAAGCCTAATGAGACTGTGGCTACCCAAGCATGGCTTCTGTCAAAAAAAGGAACAGAGGCCAAAAGAAGCAGCAGATCAACATCCAAAGAGAAAGAACTGGCAACCAAGGCAATTTTCTTTCTTTCATGGAGAAAGAACGTCTTCTGTGTTTACATCTCCAGAGCTCCCCAGAGTGTATTGGTTGGTGCGTCAGTAATAATGTTGGGGAAACACAATGATCTGTGTGCAGTTAAATGGACTATGCGGCATTCAAAATTAGGGCAGTCAAAATGATTGCTATCAAAATTAATGCGTTAATGCTAATTTTACTATTTTCACTGATGCAGAGTTAATGCAGCACATATTTCTGTTCAACCATTTTTATTACAAACATAAATAAATTAGATAATAATAAATACAAATAAATAAAGTTATTTCTTTACTCAGATATAAAAAAAAAACTAAAAGCTCCACAGAATTTTTTTTTTTGTGACTAAACATTTGTTTTACTGATGTGCCAAGTCTCAAATCAGCCATGATGCACACATCTGGAAATGAACCCTCTGGGGTCGACAAAAGCCAAACAAACTTCACTTTCTCTGTCTTGATCGTACAGATGAAAGCAATACATTATTCAAACGGTCTTTAAAGGGTCTACTTTTATTTATATACAATCATAATAACCACAAAATAGTGCGCTTTTGTAAAATAAAAAAATCAGAGAAGGGGGCGCTCTCTGCCGCCTCGGTCATCTCTCTTCAGAAGCACATAATAAAACAACCTAAATCTCAGTGAATACTTGCCTCACAGACATAATTACAAATCAAAACAAATATTCCATGATTATGTAATACATATGAAAGTTAGAAGAGGTACAGTTTCTCTGGTATCACCTCATTAACCGTCCGTGTGGAAACATAGCAAAGGTTCTGTGTGGTGTCCTGATCATTTACGTAATTAAAAAAATGAGTTTGGTTTCACTAATAATAAACATACATTTGCATACAGCATCGATATTTGTCCATGGTCATGTTGATTAGAGTATTAAAAACTTAAAACTTATTAATTAAAGGTACATTTAGAACAGAGGTGCGATTAATCATGACAATCATGCGATTATTCGCAATTGAATATTTACATCCTAATATATACAGTATCTCACAAAAGTAAGTACACCCCTCACATTTCAGCAAACATTTTAGTATCTTCCCAAGGGACAATACTATAGAAATAAACAAAACACTTTTGTTTTTGCCCCCATTTTCTTATGGGCTGAACTCAAAGATTCAAGACTTTTTCTATGTACTCAAAAGGCCTATTTCTCTCAAATATTGCAATTTCACAAATCACAAATCTGTCTAAATCTATGTTAGTGAGCACTTCTCCTTTGCCGAGATAATCTATCCACCTCTCAGGTGTGGCTTATCAAGATGCTGATTAGACAGCATGATTGTTGTACAGGTGTGCTTTAGGCTGTCCACTCTAAAATGTGCAGTTTTATCACACAGCACAATGTCACAGATGTTGCAAGTTTTGAGGGAAAGTGCATTTGGCGTGCTGACTGCAGGAATGTCCACCAAGTTTATCATCATCACAGGACATGGTTCCAGTAATTCATGCTCTTGGACAGGTTGTTTCCAATAAACCATTTGGAGGCTTTCTTGTCAGCCAGTTTAGGAAGAAGCTTCCCTTTGGGACAACGGCCATGCAAACCAACTTGTTGCAGTGCACGGCGTATGGTCTGAGCACTGACAGGCGGACGTTCCACTTCTGCAACCTCTAAATCAATACTGGTAGCACTCATGCATCTGTTTTTTTGAAGCAGCTTCTGCACCTTACGGATAGCACGAAGACTCAACTTCTTTAATCGATCCTTGTGAGCCTGGCCAATGTACTGTAACCCAGTTTCAGAGTGGTAATGATCTACTTGTAGTCTTGGCATCTTTGTGGAGAGCAACAATTCTAATTCCCACATCTTCAGAATTTTCTTTGCCATGAGGCACCATGTTGAACATCCAGTGGTCAGTATGAGAGAATTGCACTTAAAGCACCAAATTTGAACTGCTCTAATACAATATACACAAATTGTTTGGTCCAGCAGACAAAAACATGAACATGTGGCTTTGCATGGTTACATGCCATACAGCTGTTATCACTTCGGGTGTACTTACTTTTGTTGCCAGCTATTTTGACAATAATGGTTTATGTTTAGTTATTTTCAGGGGACAGTAAATCCATACTGCTATACAAGCTGAACATTTACTACTCTAAAATATATATCAAAGTTTCATTTCTATAGTATTATCCCTATAGTATTGTCCATGAAGTGGGCATGGCTTTTACCTGTACACTGTTTTCACACAGAGGTATGTTGTGTGAATTCTGGCTTTGACATTTCCTTATCCTCAGCTACATCATTTAGTCATGTGCACAAAACTACAGGTATAATTATGTAAACATTATGATGACTAACACAATAATACTAAGTATTTTTTGTTGTGTAACTACTCACAAAAATAAACTTACTTTTCACTGTCTCACATAATATACTGATCAGGCATAACTTTATGACCACCTGCCTAATATTTTGTTGGTCCCCCTTTGCTGCCAAAACAGTCCTGAACAATCAAGCATTAACAGCATTGACTTCTTCAGCAATTTCAGCTACAGGAGCTCGTCTGTTGAATCGAACCACATGGGCCAGCCTTCGCTACCCATCAATGAGCCTCGGCTGCCCATGACCCTGTCGCCGGTTCACCACTGTTCCTTCCTTGGATAATTTTTGATAGATACTGACCACTGCCGACTGGGAACAGCCCACAAAAGCTGCAGTTTTAGAGATGCTCTGACCCATTCGTCTAGACATCACATTTTGGTGCTAAAAGCCTAACAGTTGCTTATTTTTCCTGCTTCTAACACACCAACATTGAGGACAAGATGTTCACTTGCTGCCTAATATATCCCACCCACTAACAGGTGACATGATAAAGAGATAGGGTTATCAAATAGACAAACTACAGTACTAAACCACAACTCTGAGCAGACAATTGAAGATGTATGATTAAACACTTGAGGCTTGTAGTAAAGTTCAAGGATAAGGGTCATAGTTTTTTTTTAAATCTGTCCAACAAGCCTGTCTGTATGAGTGTTTGTCTGTCTGTCTTTACAAGAGTTTTTCTATAAGTCTGTCTGATTGCCTTCCTGTCTACCTGGTCTATCTGTCTGTATGAGTACCTGCCTGGTCTGTCTAAGTGTCTATCTGTCTGTCGTATTGAGTATCTTTCTGTGTTATTGAGTATCTGTCTGTCTGAGTGACTGTCTGTTTCACAGTATCTGTCTATCTGAGTGTCTGTCTGTCTGTCTATTTCTCTGTCTTATGGAGTATCTGTCTGTCTAAATGGTCTGTCTGAGTGCCTGTCTGTCTGTACGGCCTGTCTGAGTGTCCCTCTATCTTATTGATTATCTGTCTGTCTAAGTGCCTGCCTTTCTGTTTGTCTGCATGGTCTGTCTAAGGTCTATCTGTCCAGTGGTTTAAATGTATGTGTATTTGACTGTCTATTTGAATCTGTATATCTATTATTCTGGCTGTCTTTTCTATTATCTGTATCTCTGAGCACTGGTCTATATGTCTGTCTGTCTATTGGTCTGTATGTCTGAGTGTCAGTTTATATGGAAGTATGTCTATCAGTCTGTGTTTCAGTCTCTATCTGTTCACATGTCTATATGTCTGTCTTTTTAAATGTCTGTCTATTAGAGTGTATGCCTATATAATATAGATCTGTCTGTGTATTGTTTGTTTAACAGACACTCAGCTTGAATTTGTGAAATTTCACACAATAATCCAAATATGTGTACTAATATTGCATGTATTTTGTTGTGTTTTCCCTGAGCATTAAGAAATTGTGGACATTTTAACCTGAAAGAAATCATAGTCATGTCCTGATGTTACAGAGATATCTCCTTAGCTAAAAGCACAACCTCTAAAATTAGCAGCAGAGCATCTTTGTGTTTGAGTACACCAAGGCCACTCTGAGGCACTGAAGTGACCTGGATGCCTAAAGAAGATTTACAGAGCAAACAGGGAGCATTCATGACCTGGCAGTCAGTGAAAAATTACACTCTGAGTGCAAACAGTTTACGGTCTGCCTTTAGTTGTGTGATTTCTTTTTCTCCAACATGATCTTAGAGGGAGCCATTTTGTGAAGATTATGAGCTCAGAGGAACACCAGCAGCCGACAGCTTATATCCAACTCATTATCACTTAAAGCTATATTTCTCCTGCCACTACCTAGAGATCTAGATTTCTTTTTAGCTGCACACTCGGCTAATTGGGTTCTCAGACAGAACTGGTTGAGATGTGCTGCTAACTCGCCCCTGCAGTCAAGGAAAATCATTAAGACGAGAGCACAGCGAGAGAAAAAGAAAAAAAAATCAATGTCTTGCATCAATTTGGGGCAGAGTTTTATTAAAGCTGATTCTGACAGTCAATGAAAATGATTTACAGACAGGCGTTCCTTTCTTTTTTTTTTTTTTAAATACTGATTTGGTTAAAATACTGATAAGTTATGCACCTGAACATGTTAATAGAGCACTTAAATTAATAATTATGTAAAATGCTAAATGTTTTAGTCAAACAGAAATAGTAAAAAAAAAAGTTTAATTTTAAACCAGAACATTGAAGTTCTTTAACAAAATGTTCTGTTGACTTGACAGAGCCTATTAAACATTAAACAATATCAGAGAAGGGTGGATGATGGAAACTATAGTATTGAAGGTGTAAAGGATTGCTAGAGTGTTGCTCATATTAAATGTCAGCTGGCTGCTAAAATGTTGCGAGGTGACTATGGTGTTTGTTATTAGATCATAGCCATCATATTGGATTGCAGATGGTTTCTAGGAACTAAGATGGTTAAGAAACACCTCACAGCATGGTGTTTTCTATGAAATGTTAGCTATTTGCTAGGTCACAGCTAGGCAGTTTCTATGGATGCTCAAATTGTTTGCTAAATCACAGCTTGGTGGGTTCTGTAGAAGCTTAGGTTGTTGCTAGGTCACAGCTATATTGTTTCTATAGATGCTCATATTGTTGCTAGGTCACAGCTAGGCAGTTGCTGAGAATCCTCAGATTGTTGTTTTGTCACAGTTACAGAGTTGTTATGGATGCTCAGATTGTTGCCTGGTCACAACTAAGTGGTTTCTATAAGATCCAAAGAAGTTGCAATAGTCATAGCTTAGTAGTTTCTATTCACGCTCAGATGGTTGACAGGTCAGAATTAAGCAATTGCTATTGCTTTGGAATCTCAGTTGTTTGCTAGGTCACAGCTAGACGGTTGTTATGAAATCGTAGGTGGTTGCTGTAGAATCTCAAAAAGTTTATAGGTCACAGCTAAATAGTTGCTATGAAGGCTCAGATGATTACTACATCACAGCTAAGTGGTTGCAATTGAAGCTTAAATGGTTGCTAGATTTACAGCTACGCTGTTGCTACAGATGCTAAGATGGTTGCTAGGTTTACAGCTAGCCTGTTGCTATGAAAGTTAGGATAACTTCCTTTAATGGTTTGTAGCTATGTAGCCTTTTTTTTTATTGCCTCCACCACCTATTAACAATTACAGCAACAAATCATCTGAAGGCCAACTTTAGACCATTGCTATTTGGCAAGCATAAATCAATTTTCAACAAGGAGCTCGTTCCCAAACGAGAGTCACGGCTTAGAAAAATTGTATAAAATCGCAAAAAGACGATAAAGATAAAGTAAGAAAAACATTATGTTGGTTTTGTTGAGCCTCAAAGTGATATAGCGATCTCTAACAGGTACAATTAAATCTAAATTAAATTGTACATCTATTTTGTAAATTCAGATATGACTTTTTTGTATTTAACTCTTGGTGCAACTTGAGCACTTGGACACTGATTGTCCCTGTCATCAGCTGAACTGACAGTGCTCTGTTGAACCCAGACAAGTTTGTCATATTTGCCAAAAGGAGTTTGGCAGGTAATGCTTCTTCCGCATCACCACAAATATATGAAATATGAAAAATTGACAGTAATCTCCAGTTTGGATTTTCTCCTGCAAGAGATATACGCCCGCTTCCACAGTATATGGTTTGAGCTGAAGTCCCAGCAAATAATAGCTCAAAACCCTACAAGCTGAAGTGTCCTACTGAAAACAATATGCTTCAGAATACCTTGCTGTAGTTTCAGAAAGTTGAAAACCCTTGCACAAAATACACAATATAAAACACAATATATAGTTTGGATGGCTGAATAATATGGATTAAAGTTATTCATTTGTATACCACATTGCTATTAAATTCTGTTTACATATTGATCATAAGCTGAGTAATGCTCCATAACAGCAGCTTCAACAGCAGTGCAGCTTCAAGACATATACAATTCTATTATTAATTACACCACATATGCATTTATTATTTAACAAAGACAAATCATTCATTTTGATATGTTTTCTGCTTAATAGATAATTTTTTAACAGTCTCCAGAGTCTAAATGGGAATAAAAGCATAATTTCCTGAACTAATAAAGGCAACAGGAACTCCAGATGTTTCAAATGGATATAACTATATTGACAAAAAGTATTGGGAGATTAGAAATTCCAGTCATATGTGTTTTTTTGTTTTGTTTTGTTTTTTCTTAAAGGTTACCACCAACTTGGAGGCACACAATTATAGAGGATGTCTTTGGATACGCTAGAATACATTTTTTCCTTCACTTGAACTAGGAGACCCAAAACTGTTTCAGCATAATAATATACCTGTGCACAAAGCCAGCTCCATTAGGATATGCTTTACATGGGTTGGAGTGGAAGATCTTAAGTGGCCTACTATAAAGCTCTGACCTCAACCCTATTGAACCCCGATGGGATCAATTGGAACCTGACATTACTAACAACCTTGTAGCTATGTAATCTCCATGAACATACTTCACAATCTAGTGGAACATCTTCACAGAAGAGTGGAGGTTATTACAACAACAGACATGGACTAAATGTGCAATAAGAGTTTCACAATCATGCATAAATCTTATAGCCAGGTATCCACAAACTTTTGTCCATCTAGAAAAGTAAAAACACATTTTTATTTTTTTGGCTATGACAGTGTGATTATAGATTTAAATACAATCTATAATCATACTGTCATAGCCACAAAATTAAAAAAAGTGTTTTTACTGTGCCAGTGACATGTTCACTATGTTTACATTATGTGTACTTCATCAAATTTTGGGATCTCTTTCTTTACTGGTTTTTCGAATGTGTGATATTTTACTCTTTACTCTACACGTCTGAACAACATGCCATTCCTCATTATTTTGAAGCAAGATTTTTAAAAGAGAGCTTGTAGAAGGTGCACAAGTGTGTAGAGTAAGGGTTCTTACTCCATTCGTAGCAGATCCTAGTTCCCTTTCAGGAACTCCAGGTGTGTCGCAGCGCTTTGGAAAAGTGACTGCATTGTCCTGAATCTGAAATAATGTGTGTAATCGGTTAAAATTGGACACGTGGCATCACTGCCGGGGTGACGTCACAACCAGAAAGCAACAAAAGCACATAGAGTGAAGCCGGCGCCAGCTTCTGTTTGTTCATGAAGCGCTCTGTGTGTATTTCATGTTGAATTGTTTGTGTATTGTTTGTCAAAAAAAAAATCCAGCAAACTGGGAGAGAGCATGCTAAGTCAGTTCCTGAGGGAGCCGACTGCGAACACTGTCAATGTCCCCAGTTCCTGGGGCTTGTAAATGGACATTTTAGAGGGTTTTCAAGACAGGTTTGTCCCTTTCTCCAACCTCACCTGCTCGGTCCAGCACTTGTTTACAGACTCGGAAGCACACCTTTCACGTTGCTCCACCTCTCTTTTTCTGAGGAGGAGTGGGGCCGCACTTTGCGTTCTAACCTCGAGGAGCTATGGAGGTTGTGGCTGGCCTATAAGTCTGCTTGGGGGCGGAGCACGTTAGGTCAGTTCTCGAGGGAGACAGACAGTCTGTGCATGATCTGCGCATGTTGTGCAGCACGCGTTGCGACATGCACATTCTGCTTGCATGTCTTGAGAGACTGATATTCCTAAGAGACTACCTGGCAGCCTGGTAAGTTCTGGCAGACGTGTCTTGGTGGGTCCTGCGCACTGTAGAGCGAGGCTATACAATTTAGTTTGGGTCTCGTCTGCCCTGTTTTGACAGGGTTTGTCCACCCTGGTGGAAACCGAGCAGGCTATGGTCATGGAACAGGAAGTGGCCATTGGGGTGGTCCCTCCATCAGACAGATGTCATTGTCATTGTAGATCTAAAGGATGCATACTTTTATGTATCCATCCTCCCTTCTCACAGGAAGTTCCTGAGGTTTGCTTTCAGTGCCGAAGCTTACCAATACCAGGTTGGCTTTGCTCTCTCACCCTGCACCTTCACGAAATGTGTGGCACCCTGATACTTCTGGGCCTCTGCATCCTCAATGATACTGACAATTTACTGTCAAGCAGTTCTGGAGACTGCTCGGGCTTATGGCAGCAGCGTCCAGTGATTCCACTTGGCCTCCTGCAAATGAGACCCCTTCAGTGGTGGCTCAGGATCGGTGGGTTCTCACGGAAGGGCAATTATATTGGTGCTATCAAGGTCACGCAGGGATGCCTACGTGCCTTAGATGTTTAGAGAGATCCTGGGTTCCTATCTCAGGGCTCCCTGTTGGGAGTTCTAGCATTGAAGCATTTTCTCCCGTAACTCACGCCAGATCCTCATGTGGGCAGAAGAAAAACTGTATATATATATATATATATATATATATATATATATATATATATATATATATATACACTCTGACAGGGGTTGAGACCCAGAGAATGGCGGCTCCATCCTCACACGGTGGAGCAGATTTGCTAGAATTTCGGCAAAGCCCAGGTGGATTGGTTGTGTCTTGAGAGACGTTGCACTGTCCCCTATGGTTCTCCCTCACTTCCCCAGCCCCTCTGGTGTTGGATGCCTTGGCAGGCGTGGTATGTCTTCCCCATGTCGTGCTGCTTCCAGGAGTTCTGGAAAGAGTTTGCCCGGACAGAGTCTGTCTCCTCAGGGTTGCCCCAAAGTGGCCGGGCATACCATGGTTTATGGACCTGGTGGCCCTCCTTGAATAGCCTCCATGGGAGATCCCTCTGAGAAGGGATCTCCTCTCTCTCAAGCAGGAGGCGCAATAGTTCACCTCTGCCCAGAATTTTGAAGGTGGTCCCGAGGCCAGCTCTAGAGACTATTCTCCCCATTCCAGAGCTCCCTCCATGAGGAGGTCGTACACCGCCAGATAGCGTCTGTTCACTGTGTGATGCGCTCAGCGCCAATTTGAACCAGTCCAATGCCCGGTTGATTCAGTGCTGGAGTTCCTGCAGGAACAGTTGGCAAAAGGGTTGGATCTGTCCACCGTTAAAGCCTACGCATCCGCTGTTTCGGTGTATCATGCCTTCCTTCTTTTTACAAAAGCTGGTGCCTGCTTTACTCCATGCGCTTTTGTAACTTCCTGGTCATGACGTCACCCTTCCGGTGACTGATTACACACATTATTTCTGTCTTGATCCCAAAGCGTTGCGACGCAGCATCTTGTTCCCAAGGGGAACTAGGATTACATACTTAATGTAGAGACGTTTATCTTCTACATATCTGTATACAATCTGTATATTCACTGTGTGTTATTTTTGTACCGTAAATCTCATATTTCTCTGCATGTATTGTGCCTTACACACATCTTGCACAAACTCTACATTTTTATTTTCACTTATATACCTTATATACATACTGTCATAAACATACATATCTGACTGTTCTTGCTCAACAGTTCCTGCACATTTTTTACTGCCCAGAGCCTTCATATTTATTTGTTGTACATATATTTACATAAACTCTCTCACTGAACTGCATTCATTATTCACAGAGTTCTCATAAGTCACTACTTTTACTTTTCAGACTTTTTTTTTTCAATTTAAAAGCAAAAAAAAAACATTTAGTACTTTTACATGAGTAGAAATCGAAAAGCAGTCCTTTTACAGTTTCGAATATGGTTCCCGTATGAATTAATGAGTTTTGACAAAGCTCTAATCAAGGAAATGTGATCTTAACATCCAATAACATTCAGCTTTTGTAATATTCATTTTTCACACTGTCACAGATGAACAGTCGAACGCCAAACATTACAAAGTCCTGACCACATGCAGGTTGGAAAACATACAGACACGGATGACTGATATGTTTATAATTCGGCTATTTCTGAGAAGCAAATTCCGGTGAGATTTGTGTAATTCACACCAGTGGCTTGTCATAAAATGAGACACACATGGACACATGTACGGACAAAAGTATGACCACAAAGACACTGCCAGTTCTGTCCAGAACTGGGAAAAAATTTTGAACATTATTTCGCCTGGTTATTTGTTGGACAGGGAGTAAAATCTGGACTTGGATTTTATTTGTCTTGGAGTGTTCGCTTCATTGATTTTGGTTCTGTTTATTTTGTCCCAGTTAGCTTCCGAATTTAATCTCTAAGTTAAAAAAGGAAAAAAAAACACCAAACTTGAAAAATCCATGGATTACCAGAGTGCATGGCAAACTCCAGGTCCTGAGGGGCCAAATTGATCTTGTTGCTTCGTTTCATATGGCAAAAACAAAACTGAAACCACCTGTAGTACACTAATTTATGGAATTACACCAAATGTACATCAGGTACCGCATCTATTAAAAGAGTAGGTACTGTTAACTACCAAATATACTTACATTGTGGTTTCTAATTTGACTGGTACAGACTTTTCTGAGCTTTCATTAAGTTTAAGTAAAGATTTAAGATGAATTAAAATCATTTAAAACCCACCAGTGATGTAAACACAAACCTCCTATTCTAATTTAAAATGTATTTTAATTATATATTCTAAGTTCTAAAGCTATAGACTGTTCTTCAATCTATAGGTTTTTTAATGAAAGTATTAAAGCATGAAAGACATTAAAATATTAATTAATCAATCTATAAATAAATAAGCCATGATCAGTTTTCCCACTTTTCTCAGCTTTACTCTGGCTTGCTTTTCTCCCAAGGACAGCTTTCTTGTCTTCATGTTGGTTTATCCCGTTAATCAATAAAAGCAATTTTCACCAAAAGTAAACATTTACTGCAATCAATTATTTTAAAACCTGTCACGATCATGTATCAAGAATTGGTCAAACAGAAATATACCGGATTTTACTGAAAGCTGGAAATTCTTTAGTATTGTCCTTTTGAGCTCAAACAAAAATATCATAAGTGTATTGCAAACCCAGTAGCTAATTACAGAGAGGAGTAAAAGTAAGGAGTAAAAGTAAGGGCCTTTCACTGATTTTGAGGTAGAATAAAAATTCACCAGCTGGTTTGCTAGCTGTACAAAGTCATGACAAGGTTCCTCTGTGCGCTTACACATGTTTGGAGATTAGCTGGAGGGCGTGTGTTTTGAAGAAAAGGCAACTTATGTTTGACAAGAAATAATAAACATTGGAAACGTTAATTACAGCAGTTCTAAATAAGAATATCACAGTGGATAAAACTAATCCCGCCTGAAGATTTGTTTTTATTATTTAATAAACATCAATCTAAAACCATGTTCTGTTTTAAGACAGAATATCCAGAGCAAAGAGTAACTACAAAAGAAATGTTGGGTCCCCCCCTAGAGAACATGTTGCATTTTTCACTGAGTGACATGAGCATGATTCCAAAAAAAAATTATAAAATAAATAAAAATCAAAACTGCCATTTTCCTCATTTTCACCATACGGTGGCGATGAGAACTGAAACCCGAGGGCATTCCAGCTGCATTGGCATTCACAAAGCTTGGTGCCAGCCACGTGTGTCAAGCGCCTACAGACAGCCACGGCCTTTATCCATGTCACTCACACGCTTGCTCAAATACCAGGCTGAAGTCACTCACCCTAGACAGATACTAAATTTAAACCAGAATGAGAAACGATGGAACAATTAGCATTCCTCAGATTGCTAAACTCAATATCATTCTTTTTGAGAGGGTTGCGTGAGAGCCAGAGGCAGCTCTTTAAATTTATACTTGTTATCCAAGAATCACAAAGAAAATCCACAGAAAGAGGTCACATCACATACAGACAAGATCATCACACAAGAACCAGCGACCACGATTCAGAGAGACAGGGAACTTATAAAGAGCAAGAAGAGCTCCAAAGGCCAGTGATAACACAAACTTTAAGTTGTGCTATTGCAGCAAGTATGAGTAGGAAAAAGGCTTGGAAAAGACACATGATATAGCTTCCTGGCATTTAAAAAGCTACTATAATATGGAACATACAATTTATATAAACAACTTAAATAACCACTAAATAATGTGTGGTTTTTAAACATTCAATTCCACACATAGTGCTCATTTGCCATTATTATAACCGCCACTCTTCTGGAAAGATATTTCACTGGATTTTGGAGTGTGCTTCTGGAGATTTGTGCACAAAGGTGTTAGTTAATTCAGATACTGATGTAGGTGAGGAGGCCTGGGGTGCAGTCAGTGTTCCAATTCATCCCAAAGGTGTTCAAAAGGATTGAAGTCAGAGCTCTTTAGCAAGATCTTCATGGAGTTGGCTTTGTTGCACATTATGCTGGGGCAGGTTCGGATATATACACACACACAAGTATATATATATATATATTTAAAATGTATATATGTATGTATATAAAATGCATGCACGTAGCATCTTAAATGTATAATTATTTACAATAAGCAAGCAATTATAATGTGTTATTTGTACAATCAACCTCTTCATATGTTTATATTCATGTGAATTCTAACATCCATCATTTCATCATATATATAAATTGCAAAGGTACATACACAAGAGAACGGTCCTTCTGATTGATTTTCTGGGACATCACATATAAAAGAATATAATACACTGTGCATATTGTATAACATTGTTACCAGTGTGCATCCTGTAATAAACCAATGTAAAGCAAATACCAAAGATTTCTGCATGCTGAGGTTTTGTAGCTAAAGTAACATTTGGTATAATTTCATAATTATATAAGGAACATATTAAGCCAAAATAACATTTATTCTTTATTGAGAAATCAGACTAAATTTGCCTTACAGTTACTTTGACCTTTGCAGTAATCTGGCTCTTTGGGAATATTACAAGTTAACTGCTGTTGATCTTTCGGCTCTCTCTTGTATCTGTCAGCTACTGATTTTATGGGTTATAATTGTGTCCTTCAAAAGCACTAAAGCAAATAAGATTATCCCTTTCATTATAGCTAGCCTCAATATGTTCTGGTGTGTGTGTGTGTGTGTGTGTGTGTGTGTGTGTGTGTGTGTGTGTGTGTGTGTGTGTGTGTGTGTGTGTTGGGGGTGGGGGGCATTTATAACCACGTTTTATAACAAAAAAGTGAACTGAAAATATGTCATATTGTAGGTTATTCAAAGTAGGCATCAAGAGAATGCCAAGAGTGTGCAAAGCAGTAATCTAAGCAAAAGGTGGCTACTTTGAAGAACCTACAATATGACATATTTTCAGTTGTTTCACACTTTTTTGTTATGTATATAATTCCACATGTGTTAATTCATAGTTTTGATGCCTTCAGTGTGACTCTACAATTTTCATAGTCATGAAAATAATGTTTTAAACTATGGTTTCACTTACAAATTTCATAAAACTTCATAAAAAAGTGATAATTAAAGCATTTATGTCCATTACTTCAAATTTTCCGTTGAGAGTAATGTCTAGATGAATTCACTAAGGTACCATAGGGGCTGCAGTGGAGTTTAAGGGGACATCCATCCATCCATCCATCCATCCATCCATCCATCCATCCATCCATCCATCCATCCATCCATCCATCCATCCATCCATCTATCTATCTATCTATCTATCTATCTATCTATCTATCTATCTATCTATCTATCTATCTACCATGACAGAAACATGCACGATTAAACTAACAAATGTATACAATATTATATGACTTAAATATTTGATGAGTGTTGTTTGGGTTTACAGTGATCAGGCTCATTAAAGGTTAAACAATCATGTCGTCAGTAACCCAGTGTCAGAAACTGATCCCATGTATATGATATACTAATTTAAAACCCATGAGTTAGTTCATGAGTGAATTAAGACATGTCATTTGCTTTATATTAAGGTAACGAGTCTTTTTCCATTTAACTGATGTATGGCAGCGCACTGTCATTAAATAAAGTACAAATACTTCAAAGCAATATTTATGTGTAAAGTAGTAAAGTACAATTCCCCAACTAGTGTACACCATTGTTCATTTTTTAATTCACCTATTCAGTAATAAAATATAAGTAAGGATCTTGTTAAAATCATCAGGAAGATAGTGACAGGAAGGAAATGCATTTCAGGGAGTATTTTCCACACTGTAACACCAATAATAGAACAACGTGATATTGAACAATGTGGTTTTTTTTTTCTTGGTATACAATAGACACAGGTAATAAACATGCATGTGCAGGCAGCCATTTTGTGTCCATTCATTTGCAAGCAAATATAAGCTAGCGATTGAGAACGTCTCAAGGTTACGAACGTAACCCTAGTTCCCAGAAGGAACGAGACGCTGCGTCGAAACGTTATGGGAACGCCCATAGCGTTTCGACGCAGCTCGAGTTCCTGAAGGGGAACGTCTCAAGGTTACGAACGTAACCCTAGTTCCCCGAAGGAACTCGAGCTGCGTCGAACGCTATGGGAACGCCCATAGCGTTTCGACGCAGCTCGAGTTCCTGAAGGGGAACTGGCTATGATTAGATTATGATATAATCAGGGTGCAAAAAAATGACATTTATTTGGCCTGCAATGCTTTATTGAAACAGCTAGTCACTATTATCATCATGGTTATTAAATCATTAAATGAAATACAAACACTACCACATAAACACACTGAACATGCTGGTGCTGTAAAGACCTTTAAAAAAAAAAAAAAAAAAAGAAAAACAGTTAGAGAGTTAGACAGAAAGTCCACGCCCAAATGCATTGCTGATTCTGGCATAGATTAGCATAGCCTGTAAAGAATTGATGTTATCACTAAAACAGGCTATACTAATTAAAGCCAGAATCATCAATCATCAAAGATCTTCAGGAAGCTGCACTGGAAAAAAAAATAAAGTGAAAAATTGAAAGCCATTATTAGACAGATGTCTGAACGGCGATGAAGCTGTTATAGACCGTTAGCTGTTATTACATTCCCTTTACAATTTTAATAAAAAAAAAAAACTTCCACATTGTCCCAGGGTTATAACTGCTTTATCAAAATCATTTCGTGTTTCTGAAATATACCTGACAGTCTCAGAATTTTCATAACACCACCTTTTATTTCCCTTCCTTTTCTGATTTGAATAATTTCGTCAAGGTTAGATGATCATCATTCATCATTTTTCCTGCTCATGGATTTGCTCTAGATATAAAATATCATTTAAAATAATTACAGTTTTATCCGACTCATTATTCTTCACAGATTTTAAAGAATTTCATATATTTTATTAATATCCATTTTTATATATAATTTAATTTAATGCAGATTAAAGTGCCACTGCTTTTCTGAGGATTGTTTTAATGATTTGAAAATATTCCAAAGCTGTATTTATATACAGTCAGAGGAATGAACTACTCAGACACTTTTTGTTTTCCTTTATTTAATATATTCCATTTTCATAAAAAAATAAACCAATTATGCCCAGAGTCATTATAATTGATATCACCATATATTGAGTATTAATCATGATGAAGGTGAAGATCCGTACCAAAGTTCCCAAAGTGTTTAGGCAGCACTCGAGTGAAAAAAGATACAGAGCAAAATGCAAAAAGTTTTTAATGTCTCTGTGCGTGCAATCAGCTCAAAAAATATGTACACAGATTTACCCCTCCCTGAATAGATAATCTACCCAAAATTTCACACCACACACTCAAACTAATGCTAAAAATAGTAAGATAAATGCTGGTATTCATTTGAAATGAGTTGCAGGATGACCTGAAAGCAGCAGGAGCAACAGTTACATTCATGATCACAAGCAATGAGCATCTCCATTGTTGCAGAATGTTTAAATAGTTCCCAACCCATGTCTAAATCAGCCCAGAAGAGCAATTAAGGCTCTCCCGAAATGCCAGACTTTGTTTCTGCCTTGGTCCACTCATAATTGCACATTTTATATATTTTTTTTGTTGCATTTCATGCGATCTTCATTTAATTTTTTTATATGTATTCTTGTGTGATATGAATTCTTTTAATGATAAAGAGAAGCTGACAGGCATTTAATGTAGGTTAAAGTTAAAGGATAATCTGACTGTAACATCTGATAACATCTCATAATCTGATGTAACATATTTAAAAGTTCTCCTACCACATCTAAACAAGTTCAGATGAGACCTACAAGGCCCTCCCAAAATGCCTATCCTTGTTTCCACCTTTCTATTTATGATTGCCCATTTTGCCCATTTCATGCTTGTAATTATGATTACATAGGACACTGTTTAATAATCAGTCATTATTATGACAAGCTAATCTGCCAGATGATGAGGATGAGTGTTATCTTTAAAGTGAAGCCAATGTTGCTTGAGCCTTTGGGTCTGAGCTTGATGCTGTGTCCAGCATTAATTCACAAAAAGTAAAACATTTAATTAATTACCAATTCCTAATTATCTAACATATCTATGTATTAAGTGATTAAGTCTCTGTCTGAAAAGTGACTGTGTTACTCTACTTCTCTAAGTTGAAGCTTGAGCACAGGGACTCTTCCTTGTCATGTAATACCAGGCATATATACCAGGCATACATACATACATACAGTACATAGGCAGATGTAGTGCAGATTAAGATTGGTTGTGGACACCAGACCATAAGACTCACATGTGCTTTTTGAACATCCTATTCCACATTTAGTCCCCATTTGCTGTTCGATTTGGCCCATGTTTTTACGCTGAATGCCCTTCCTAACGCAACCCTCCCCATTTATCCCGGCTTGGGACCGGTCAGGTGATCAGCAAACAAGTCAGGTAAAACAAGAACAAGAATGAGAAAACCAAACAGAGATCAAAATGAGGAAATTAAATATGAAACAATGGCTTGGTAAACACAGAGAACAAAGTCAGCTGGACGCAATTATTCACAACTCGACATTGAAAACGCAGGTGTAGACTATGGAGGTGCATGAGCAATATAACCAGTAACACTCTTGTATTGTAGTCTGACTTTTGCTCCCATCTGTATCACTGCTGCTACACATTCCACACAGTGTATTTCAATAAGATTGGAAATCCATTGATTGTTCAGCGTCTATACTTAATTCGTAACTTCATATGTACATTTTATTTTATATCACTTATATTTTAGTTTACTGTGAGCATCTGCAACATAACAATTTACCTGTTGGATCAATAAAGTATTCTAATTCTGATGAACAAGACAGGGGTGGAGACAGAAATAAACTTAAACACAACACAAGTCATCGCAGAATTAAAACAAGAAGGTGTGCTGTAGCACTAAGGGGAAAATGCTCAAAATGCTAAATATGAACTTGTTTAGTACATGAAGCGTAGTTAAATGTTAAAGCCCTTTTTAATAAAAATATGTAAGCATAGGATATAAAATAGGTTAACAATAAATTAGTGTGCTAGTGTTTTTATTTCTTAATGGCTCACTGTAAGCAACTGGAATTTAATTACTAAATATAAAATGAAGAGTAATCACTTTGCTTTGCTTTTTTTGGGGGGGTAATTACATTTCATTGAATTACAGTTACTCTCAAAACTGCCCCCCCTTTGCCATGTAATGAAGGGATTAGAAGGTTGAGATTAATGCAAGTGCAGTTAAAGACATTCCCTTTTTTATAGGGGCAGGCAGACAAATCCAATATTGTGAAGAATGTTCAAGATATATCAGAGTGTACATACATGGAAACCAGGAAACAAAATAGGATTGAAACCAGAGCAGCAAACACAGTAAAGTAAGGTGCAAATACAGTCAGGCTTCTGACGCCAAAACTGAGCGTATACTTCGCAGCTATAGAAAAGACATGCATACTGTAAATATACAAAATATGTACACAGGTATACACAGCCATTGACCGTGTCATACAGTATAAGATACACAATCAATGACATGAGTGGAAATCCATGAGAGAACCGAAGCAGAGGGGGTGTACTGACTTTTGCATACTTTTAGAGAGTGCATCAGTAAACCCAGAGGCCACAGGGCTGAGAGTTGGATAAGTTCTAGTACATTAGCATCCTTTCATGTCAAAATGGGACTCTGGAATGTAAGTAATAAGCCTGTGTTTCTCAATGTCTTAAATTTTGTCTTAAATTAGGAAACTTCAGCTCCTTTTAATTGCCTTCAGGGCCACAATGTTATCATACAAGAAGCCATTGTGATTCAACATAGTTTTACTCTTGAGTACAGGTTACAAAATATACACCTCAATCTTCCTTAAGTGCTTTTTTATAGAACTAAAAAAACAACAGTATATGAACAAAAGAATTGACACCTACCTTTTTAAGACATTTGTGGTTATTTCCGAAAAGTCTTACCACAAAGTTGGAGGCTCACAAATGTTTAAGATGTCTTTCAATGTAGCAGTATAAAATTTTGTCTTCACTTTAACTAGGAGGCCCAAATCCCTTGCTCTTGAGTGGCCTGTTAAAGAGCTCTGCCCTTAACCCCATTGAACACCTTCGGGAAGAATTGGAACACTGACTGCACCCCAGGCCCCCCAGGCCCCCTCACCTCACCTCACTTACATCATTTCTGAATTTACAAACACCCTTGTGGCTGAATGAGAACAAATCTCCACAAGCAAAGTACAAAATCCACTGGATCATCTTCCCAGAAGAATGGAGGTTTTTATAACAGCAAATGGGGAGTATATGTGTTACTTCCATCATGGCATGAGCATATTCCATTATAACAATGCATGAATTCATTGGGCTCAAGGAACGATTGAAAGAGTGATTCAGCAATCATTTTCATACATGGATTGCACCACAGAGTCTAAAACATTAACTTTTTCTGAATATTTGGGATGTGCTGAAGAAACATTATGCAGTGGTCCAACTCACCCATTATTAAAACAAGATCTTGGTGGAAAATTAATGCAACACTGGATGGAAATAAACTTATTGAAATGGTATAAGGCAATGTGTGATATTCAAGCAAAAAGCGCTCATAACTAAATATTAAAGTAAAGTGTGCGACTGTTTTGGCCAGTCAGTGTATATAATACTATATCTTTCTTTCTTTCGGCTTCTCCCATTAGGGGTCACCACAGCTGATCATCCGCATGTTTGATTTGGCACATGTTTGATTTGGCACACGGCTTGTGCAACCCTAGTGGCTGGGGTTGGTTCCCTGACCGGGGATCGAACCCAGGCCGCAGCGGTGAGAGCGCCGCATCCTAACCACTAGACCACCAGGTTGTTTGTAGTGTGTGTGTGTGTGTGTGTGTGTGTGTGTGTGTGTGTGTGTGTGTGTGTGTGTGTGTGTGTGTGTGTGTGTGTGTGTGTGTGTGTCAGGGTGGTGATCACGAAGCGGAAGCGGAAGTAGCTCAATCATGTTTTATTTCAGATAAGCATTCACAGAGCAATACAGGAGTTCACGGATCGCAATGCCTGTAATCCGTCAGGAAAGTATAATCCGCTCAGGACAAGTAATCCACAAGGAAAGTATAATCCAAAGGAAAAGAGTAAACCTTCTAGACGGAGTCCGGAGACGGAACCAGCGGGGAATGCTAGCAGTCGAGGATCCACGAGATCACCAGCATGACCTTTAAGAACCAACAGCCTGTGACTCGAGAACATGAGTTTATAAAGTCGTATCATTAACGAGTCACAGGTGTCTATATATATATATATATATATATATATATATATATATATATATATATATATATATATATATATATAAAATCAGTGATGGGCTGTGCATTTGGTACCTAAGCCTTCAGTGGGGATCCACCTCATTATACTACCATCACAAATTACAATTATAGAAACCATCATTACTATACAAAAATGCAATATAACAACACATAGCATCCCAGAGAGACAGGAATTTTACACATGGAAGGTGAATACGGAGGGTGAAAACCATTTTACTAAAGCAAGCTCCAAACCTCTACACTACAACCGCAACTGTGCCACCTACCATCATCTAAAGCAGTTCAGAATCAATATTTGTCTAATAACATGACAAAAACATATAAATTTAAATTAAATACAACCCACTCACCAGAGATGCAGACTCATAATTTGCAGCGCTCCTTAGAGGCTATAATCACTGGTAAATATATTTTTAAGTATGACTAAATACATTTCTCTTCCTCCGTAGGCATAAAAAAGTCGAACTCAGATGTATTAATGCGTGCAAAGCAATACAGATGTGTTTTGCCAGTAGAACTTGACTGTAATATTTTCCCTCTGACCAACCAATCAGAGGATGGAAAAATGCTGACGCTATTCTGGGCCATCTAGCTGCACTGTGAGGCGAATTTGAAATTTGATTGGTTGAAGAAAAAGACAAATTTCTTATAGAGACTAAGATAAAAGGGTCAGCACTATTGACTTTGAAGGCCCTGGGCAGATTAGATTGACATGGCAGCACATAGAGGCTGAAATCTGATTGGACAAAAATCTAACATCCACATACACATAATGGAAGCAGTGCAGCCAAGAGAAACGTTACAAAATTAGGAGAATACACTGTTGGGAATAAAATAAAAAAATGTTATGGAACAAATATTAGAATTTAGGTTGTAAATGTGGGTCAGTGTTTCTGATAGTGTTTAGGCCAGCAGAGAAGGCTTTTCTGGCCCTGACCGCCCGCCACTGATATAGATAGACTTACTCTATATAATACCATTCTTTTTTTTTTTTTTTTTTACAAATTTTACTTATTGTATATAATTGCCTTTCTGTGTACTGATTATTTTTATTTATGTTATCCATTCATCTGTCATTAATTATTTATGTCTATCATATATCATCTTTTTTTAGCCATACCAACCTGTACATATGTAAATAGTTTACACTCTTACCAATGCACTTCTGGTTAGATGCTAACATCACTAGGTTACATATGTAACCCTAGTACCCTGAGGGAACGAGACGCTGCGTCCAACCAACGGCCCATGTCAGCTCTAGTTGCCACAGAAAGGTGCATCGCGAAGCCCACCAAAGGCAGAGCGTTGCCACCCGGACCCTGAATCCCGAAAGGGAACTGTATTTCCTTGCCTTGTACCGTAACTTGTGCAATGACAATAAAGATGTATCTAACCTAATCTAATTTATAAAATAAATTGAGTATCATAAAATGTCTTCAATAATATCTTATTAAAGACATTTTATGATACTCAATATATTTTATGTCAATATATATATTCAATGTCCTCTAATGTAGTGTCAATCTTGTATAGGTTTAAAAAAAAAAAAAATTCCTGTAATGCATGAATCTCACTGATATCTTGGGTAATATTCTGAGAAGTTCAAGATGCCAACAACTGTAATTATGATCAAAATATGATAAACTATACAACACAAAATGGCAGCATTGCCCATAGCCTATGTTTAATCATCCTTCAAAATCCTGCTATGAAGCGTTTGGGCTGCACATAATTCATGGGTGTCCCGTGACTGATAAATCTATAGAGAGGAAAAATAATATAATAATATAATACTAATATAATAAAAATATTCTAAATCGAAAATAGAAAATTGTGGACAGGGTTAAAGGTTAACTAGCAAACTTGCATTGTACCTAATTTGTGATTAGAATTCTAAATAAAATAAAACAAATATATACAAATCTATTTAAAAAATCATTTTTTTAAAAGATAATATCCCCCCATTTTTCTTTTACTCTTTTTCATGATTATCCTGTAATGCAATATACTGTAATACTTTCTATGCATTACATTAGCATAAACAGTATTCACATTACTTAGTGTTTCATTTTATGTCAACTTATATGAATTGAAATGAAATTGCATTATGAAATATAAACACCGTACCTGCTTTAGCCAGTTACTTCCACTAATGTCTCATATTCATAACAAAACTGCCTGGATATTTCTTTTTAGAATAAATGGTCTGGGTATCTCAAGACAACTCATAATTACAGATGAAAGAATTACAATGCCTCAGGACTCTTTTCTCACACACACTCATACATTCTCACACACTCATACACTCTCACACACTCGCACCCTCCACTTTAGCCATTTGTGATGGAGGAGCTCACTTGTAGAGTCTGCTCTAATGACCTCCAGTAGTTAACATTGAATAAAAAAATATATATAAAAAAAAAATTGTGCTTTAACATCTCTTTACAGGTTAACTGCAGCTCATTACAGGAATGAAGCACTGCTATGCAGACGCACGGATGCAGATTGCACCAAATGAAAGACATTTTTAGACAATTACATTAATGAAATTGAGATTTGGTTCCTATTCAGGAACTTGAGTTGCGTCAACAAAGCTTTGGGAATGCTTCTGCGAGACCACTCTCTGAATCTTGATGGGTTCCCCTTTTGAGTCTGGTTCCTCTCGAGGTTTCTTCCTCATAACATCTAAGGGAGTTTTTCCTTGCCACAATCGCCAAGGCTGCTAATCAGGGATAAATGCACACCATTCACCTTAACTCTTAAAATTCTGTAAAGCTGCTTTGAGACAATGTCTGTTGTGAAAAGTGCTATAGAAATAAACTTGACTTGACTTGAATCACGTGTGTATTCTGTCCAACGGAACGGTGCAACGTCACCGCCGGGGTGACGTCACGAACAGGAAGCTATAAGAACACATGCAATTGAGATGGTGCTGGATTTGTTCGTTCAGGAAGTGCTCTGTGTGTGTCTGTTCTACAAGAAAAGTTAAGGTATTAGCACGGTAAATTTAAAGAATGCATAGCAAGTAATTTTTGTGTGTCACTTGCTTGGGAGTGGAGCATGCTCTCATTGTGGTACTTCATTGTTCCCAAGAAGGATGGGGGGTTGCATCCCACTTTAGATCTGCATCAGCTGAACTGCTCACTCATTAAGCGCAGGTTCAAGATGCTCATGCTGTAACAAGTCGTGTCTCAAATCAGGTCAGAGGACTGGTTCGTTGTGATAGATCTCAAGATTCGAGGGCGTTCATAAGTGGCCGCTTTGCCCAATGTCTTTGGAAAGGGCCCATGTAACACACCAACTGCCTGGAGATGCTGGCCTTGCTTTTAGCAATGAAGCATTTCCTCTCAGTCTCAGAGAGGCCATCATGTGCTGATCCGTACGGGCAACACATCCGTGGTCTCTTACAGTACATCAACCTGTGAGCCCTAGGAAAGCTGTTTTTCCCACCGTTGCACTGCTCCCGGGAGTTCTGGAGAGAGTTTGCTGATAGAGTCCGTCTCCTCCTTGTAGCTTTTGCTGGCCGGGCCAGCCATGGTTTGCAGACCTGGTAGCACTTTTCAGAGTTGTGGAGGCTATGGCCCACACTGTGGATTTGTCGGTCTAGTGGTGTTGTACTACCGTTCGCAAATAGAAACGAGATGCTATGCCACACTCCCTGCATGCTTGCAAGGGCTTCCTTCACTCTCCCATTGTTAGCGCTGTCTGCACCGCACGTGCTTTAATAGCTTCCTGGTCGCTACATCACCCTGCCAGTGACCTCACTCAGTTCTGTTGGACATTACACACATGGTTGAGAGCATGATCATTCCGAGGCGTTCCCAAAGTGCTGTTGACGCAGTGTCTCGTTCTCTCTGAAAACCAGGGTTACATATGTAACCTAGAGATGTGTGACTGTGTGACTTTTATCTAAAATATCGTTTCTTCTCCCAGGGCACATGTGCTCTTAACCCCATGTGTGTTAAATATGGAGATACATTAGTTAATTGCTCAATTAAGCTATTAAAATTTAACTCAGTACCCAGCATTCACCTTTTTTATGCCATTTTATCGTCGCTGCCAGTAGTAGCACTAGCAGTAGGAACATTCTTTGTCATTGGAACAAGTACAAAAGTCACAAAAAAACGTTTTAAGTAATTTCAAAAATCTCTAATTTTATGGGATGTTTTGTTTGAAGTATTGTACATAACTACATTTTAAATTATAACCGTTACCGAGTAAAAAAAAAGAAATCAAAATGCAAGGGGAAAAAAACATGTCCTGGAAAATACTGCACTGACTGATTGATAAGCGGGGAACAAACACACTAAACTCACAAGAGAGAAAGACGAAGACGGAAAAGACAGACGCCGATGATGCAGCTACAGCAAAAAGTGAAATGCTGTCGAAGTTGTTCAATGTATGCGCTTACTGTTTGAATTCGTAATCTGCATTTGCGATTTCTCTCATTATCATTAATGACATTATGACAATATTTTTATTTCTTTTTTTGCTGCCGCAGAAGTGCATAACTCACATTTGTTCTGTTGTTTCACTTCAATTCTTATTTAAAGTTAAACTAAAGTGAAATAAATTTAGTTTAAAATGTATATAATCTTGTCCTTTTTAAACTACACTAAAATCCCCCACCCCCGCAGTTAAAAAAAGTTACTCAGGAAATTTTACCCTAAGTAGATTTTAAATTAGTTACTTTAACATGAGTAAAATATGAAACTATGGGTACGTCATGTCTATAGGACGATATATATTTTTTAAGCTTTTAAATTATAATATATTACATTATTTCATATATTTAAACATATTTTTTGTGATTTCGTTCTATTTTACTTTTTTGTATACTTTTTGCTGAACATATTTCCCTTTTATTATTTAAAAAAAATATGCTGTAAAGTCGAAAACAATGTACAGTAAGTGACTGTACAGTATATCTGTACTTGCTTTTGAATGGAAAAGTAAAAGCATGAAAAGGAAAAGAAGTGATCTTATGAGAACTCTTTGTAAATAATGGATGCAGTTCCATCATTGCAGTGCTCCATTCTCCTGCACATTAGATATTTTTCAAGAGAAAATTTTACTATAGTTACACACACACAGTAAAAGAACTATTACTCCACACACTCTTATCGGAACCTTGGGGTTACGCTTGCCCTTTCGCCAAAGCTTCTTATTTAACGCTCTTCGTGTTTTTATTTCAAAGTGAGGAACGGCGTGTTGTTCCAAAATGTAGCGGTATTCAGAGTAAATTATTAGATCCTTAAAATGCAGTGAAGAAAACAATATTTCCACAATTTCCACTGTCCACAAATGTGAATATATTGTAGCTACAGCATATAAATACCTAAATGAGTGACCTAAATCTCTAATTTGCAAATGGACTGTAATGACATCATTTCAACATCATTTCCCACACCATCACGGTTAATGTGTGAAGTGGAATAAAACACACATGGGCCTGTGTCTAAGCACATAAAGGTTATAGAAAGCTTTAGATACATGCCTGAGTGCCTTTTGGTTCATTCAGGTAACAGTGGGGTCTGTAATTCATTCTGTCTGTCTATCTATCTATCTATCTATCTATCTATCTATCTATCTATCTATCTATCTATCTATCTATCTATCTATCTAGTTTGTCTCTTATATATATATATATATATATATATATATATATATATATATATATATATATATATATATATATATATATATATATATACACACATTACAGACCAAATGTTTGGACACACCTTCTCATTCAAAGAGTTTTCTTTATTTTCATGACTATGAAAATTGTAGAGTCACACTGAAGGCATCAAGGGCTATTTGACCAAGAAGGAGAGTGATGGGGTGCTGCGCCAGATGACCTGGCCTCCACAGTCACCGGACCTGAATCCAATCGAGATGGTTTAGGGGTGAGCTGGACCGCAGAGTGAAGGCAAAAGGGCCAACAAGTGCCAAGCATCTCTCGGGGAACTCCTTCAAGACTGTTGGAAGACCATTTCAGGTGACTACCTCTTGAAGCTCATCAAGAGAATGCCAAGAGTGTGCAAAGCAGTAATCAAAGCAAAAGGTGGCTACTTTGAAGAACCTACAATATGACATTTTCAGTTGTTTCACACTTTTTTGTTATGTATATAATTCCATATTTAATTCCACATGTGTTAATTCATAGTTTTGATGCCTTCAGTGTGAATCTACAATTTCCATAGTCCTGAAAATAAAGACAACTCTTTGAATGAGAAGGTGTGTCCAAACTTTTGGTCTGTACTGTATATATATATATATATAAACAATACTGATATAAACTACAATAATAGGGAGGAGATAGTAGCTTAGTGGGTAAGGCATTGGACTTTACACCCAAAGGTCGTGAGTTCAAATTCCAGCCACGCCAAGCTGCCACTCCTGGGCCCCTGAGCGAGGTTTATAACTGCTTAGTTGAATGAACGAGATAAATGTAAGTTGCACTGGATAAGGGCATCTGCCAAATGCCATTACTATAAATGTAAAAAAGCAGAACTTTACACTGTTCACTATGCAGCCATGCTGATTACATCACTCCATCAACCGAGAACGTATTAGTAATTAAGAAGACCACTTGGAGTTCACAAGATGGAATTTCACGTGGAAGGGGTTGTTTTTCATGGCTTTCCTCAGTTTATCAAGCGAGGAATTTTGGCTTCAACACAGCTAAGGCTACATCCATATTTAGAAAGATCAGATTTTTTGTTATTCAAATGTTTTCTGTCTACACCTGCACTTTTAAAGATCTTGCCAAAAAGCACAGTGCAACCTCCGATAATGTTCACATTCCTACAGTATACTATAAGCGAATAGGTAAAGCATAAGAGGTTATGAAAAAATATTAAATAAGGGTGGTACAATGACAATAATCAAACTGGCTACAACACCTGAAGTACATCTTGTTTGATTTGAATAAGTCACATGCTTTGCAATAGAGTCATTGTTTTTTTCACAGCACGTAAACGATTTCAGGGCGCAACAAGTTTCGTGTCACTTTTTCGAGAAGCGCTTCAGACCAGTTGAAAGCAAAGAAGAATTTTTGTCTTTACTGTATCAGACTTCCTCCGTGTCACTCACTGATAATGGCAGAGCATTACAAACAGCTTATTGGATAGGAGCTATTAGAGCTATTACTGTCACTCGCCTAGCATTGGGTGTCAACATTTTGCTCGCTTCACTAGCGACAGTGTTGTCTGCTCTCGTGCTGCTGTGCCTAATGATATTTTTCACAGGACACAATCATTAACCAGACAGCTGCCATTCGGTCTCACCTGCTTATGTCCATAGCAACTTATTAGAAGTGGAAAATTCGCATTATATTCTAAGGTGCGGAAGATTGTGATGCTGACCTCACTGCAGATTTTGGGAAAACTGACTTGTATAAACATTCCATGTCATGAGAGAATGAAAGAATAGTGATTTATATCTATAGGTTAAGGTAACCTAGATTCAAGATTTTTATTTGTCAAAAACATAGTTATATGCAGAATACAGCTTGCGGTGAAAGGAAAACAGAAATTGTGCACTAAGTTAAAGGTCTATAAGTATAAAATCCAAAAGAATATGAGAAAAAATACGTTTGACATGTTATATAACGATACGTAAGAGAAGATATGAGAAAATATATTATATAACGATATGAGGGTATTTACAAAAACAGTGCAAATATATTTAGTTGTGCAAAAAAAGTAAAATGTAATTGATTTCGACAATGTGCAGATGAGGAATCAAGACTTATGGGACTTATGGTTTAGATGGGCATGCTCACATCGAGAAGACTGATGGCTTGTGGGAAGATTAAATTAAATCTATTAAATTACATTTGATTCAATCAAAGTTTATTTCTATAGCGCTTTTCCCAGTGGATAGTGTCTTAAAGCAGTGATAAAAAATGTAAGAATAATAGAACAAAAATGTATGAGGAAATATTTATCTATCTATCTATCTATCTATCTATCTATCTATCTATCTATCTATCTATCTATCTATCTATCTATCTATCTATCAAGTTTGTGGACAGATTCATACTATGTGCTATTTGAACATCCCATATTACATTTAGTCTCCATGTTCTGTTATAATAACCTCCACTCTTCTAGGAAGATGTTTCCACATATTTGTGTGTCATTCAGCCACAAGGTCATTAGTAAAGTCAGGTACTGATGTAGGTGAGGTGAGGAGGTCTGGGGTTCAGTCAGTGTTCCAAATCATCCCATACGTGTTCAATAGGGTTGAGGTCAAAGCTCAATAGCAGGCCATTTAAGATCTTTCACTCTAACCAACATAAACCATATCGTCAAGGTCACTTTGTGCACAGGATGCATTGTCATGCTTGAAAGGTTTTGGGGTCTCCTAGTTTATATAAAGGAAAAATGTAATTCTACTGCATCTATAGACAACCTATATAATTATGTGCCTCAATTATTTTTTTTTCATTAGAGAAAAACAATATATGGCTAAAATAATTTGGTGTCCCAATACTTTTGTGTTGAACAGTGTCATTTAAGGATGTATTACCTTCAGCAGAAAGATTAAATGTAACGGAACAAATAACGACATACATTTTCTCCCATCAGTTTCCGAATTTCAGTACGCAGACGTTCTAATGTTCAGGCATGCACCGTGGTACACGTTACACACAGCTGAGGATTTTCATCTGAATTAGTCCTGAGAATGCAGAGCAACCCATTTAGCAGTCTGCTAGGGCGAGGTTGTGACAGGAGCGCTCGGCAAATTCCGGCTGAAGCAACGTGAAATACCTTCAAATGAAGACAAATGGCTCGGGTATTAGCTTGACGTGTCCTGTCTTAACAAATGTCAAGAGAGGATTATAATACATTCATAAAGGGACTAAAGCCACAAGCATACAGCACTGAGCCTCCCGTGCTGCTCGGTCTCGGATGAAAATTTTATGCAGCGAAATGACAAAATGACATGGCTGAATAATTACAGTGAGCATGTCACTATTGGAAATTGGCAAACACACACACACACACAGCAGAAAGGTAACATCAATCAAGCCAAAATAGGAAAATAACCATACATCTTATAAGTCGTTAGTAATGAATAGGTCTTTTGTCTAAATGAATTATTCCCGTTATAAAAACTTCCTGCGTCCTAATTCAGATCGGCCGTTCTAAGTGAGGAGTGAAAAAAAAGAAAAGAAAAAATCTGAATGTGCGTATGTTTTCCGGGTTAAAAAAACTATGACATTCCTTTTATATAAAACGACACTTTGCTTTTGTGTTTCTGCGTCTCCGGCTGCTACGCACCAACATGACACAACAAGAGGGTTTTTTTTTGCCTTTTGTTCACATTCAGGCACAATATCATTTGCATGTAGATGAGGAGGGAAGATCTTCAGAGATAGATCGGGGCGAACGTCTGAAATTGAACGGAGGCATCTTTGGTGGAAATCTCAATGACAATCTAAAAAAAAGGGGGTTTTCATTAAAGCGTTTCAGGCCACGTTTTTTCAGAGGCAGAACATGGGAGAAAAATGCATAGGGTGGAAATAGACATGGATTCGACTTTGAAACAATAACGATATGAAATTGTATTTATATTTATATACTTCACTACAGCTAACACATTGCTGGTGAATGAATAGAAGAGAAAAAGGGGAAGAAAAATACATCTAAATTGTAAAATATTTTCTATTTCAGGAAGTATTTATTGTCAGAGAGTCTCCAATAATAATGAGTCCTAAATTAGAAACACACTGCACCAGTTTATTTTTGTAATATGAGATTATTTAACTTTGTTAATATCAACTGTAACTCAAATAAATGCTGTGTTATACAAGTGTCTGTCTGTCTTACTTTCTGTCCCTCTTTATATCTCTCTGTCCATCTCTGTGTCTCTTTTCCTATTATGTCTCTTGACTCTGTTCACCCACTGTCCATTCACCATCTGTCCTTTTTGCTGACCCTCTCCTGTCTCTTGCCCATCAGTCTACCTGTCGGCCTTTGACTCTGTTTACCCTCTGTCTTCCCTTGTCTTGCCTATGTTATTTTTTCTGTTTGTCCACCTTACTTTCCTGTGTTTGTCTTAGTTTTTTCCCCTTTCTGGCTTTGTCTCAGTCTGTCCCCCAGTCTCTCCAAATCTGTTTAATTTACCCTTAAATCTGTCCACCCGATGTCTGTGCCTTTTTCCATCCCTGTCTGTTTTTCTTTCCATTCCCTGTCCATTCTTCATTCTATGTCTGTCTTTCCATCTTTCCAACCCCTGTCTGTCTATCTTTCCACCCCTTGTCTGCCCCGCTTTCCATCCCTGTCTGTCCTTCTTTTCATCCCCTGTCTGTTTCTCTTTCCATCCTGTCTACCCCTATTTCCATCCCTGTCTGTCCTACATTCCATCTCTGTCTGTCCCTCTTTCTAGTTGCTGTCTGTTAATCTTTCCATCCCCGTCTGCCCCTCTTTCCACCCCTGCCTGTCAGACTTCCACCCCCTGTCCGTCCCTCTTTCCTCCACTGTCTGTCCCTTTTCCACCCCATCTGTCCCTCTTTTCTTTTCATGTCTGTCCCTCTTTCCATCCCATGTCTGTCCTTATATTTGCTTGCCTCTTCCTATATCTGTCCACCGTCTGCCATTGACTTTGTTTCTTTTTTTTTCTTTACTTTTGTCTCTTTGTCATCCCCTCTCCACCCCTATTTGCCCCTTGTTTTTTAATCTTAATAAAAAAGGCATGTGATCATTTTTGTAAACGTCACAGTGGCTCAGCATTACCAGCATACACATTTCCTGCTTTAGATTTTCCTTTTCTATTTCTTAATAGTAATAAAATAACCATAAAATAGACACAACCATTTCTTGTTCTCAGTTTAGATTCTAATGTCTGAGGATTTAATCTGAGCTGCTGATCATGAAATGTAAATGTTAATACGGGGTGTTTAAGTAAGGAATGTTTATATCTGTCCCCCTGTCTGTCCTTCACCCTCCCAGTCCCCATATCTGCCCTCTGTTTGTCTTCCAGTCATTTACATTTTCTGTCCTTGTTAATATCCATCCCCTGTCTGTCCTTCTCTATGTCAGTCCCCCTCTCTGCCCCCGGTCTGTATTCCTTGCAGTCTAATTTTCTATCCTTGTCTTTGTCTGTCCCCCTGTCTGTCCATCACTCTGACAGTTCTTGACATTGTCCTTGACAATGTCCACTTCCATCCATCCCCTGTCTGTCTTCTTGCTTGTCCTCATCTTTGCTTATCTCACTGTTTGTACTTTGTACATTGTCCACTTTCCTGTCTTTCCTGTCTCTTGCCCATCAGTCTACCTGTTGGCCTTTGACTCTGTTTACCCTCTGTCTTTCCCCATGTCTTGCCTCTGTTTTATCTAGTTTGTCCACCTTTCTTCCCCTGTTCTTAGTTTGTTCCCCGCCTTTGTCTCAGTCTGTCCCACAGTCTCTCCCATCCCCTTGTCCGTCCTCCGTTGGGCTTCCTGTCAGTCTGTCTGTCTTTATTTGAGTTTCAAATATGTACAGTGTGTACAGTGAGTTATTTAAAAACATTGGCTTATTTTCTGGTAGCGTTCACTCGCAATCTCATTGACAGAAATATTTATAATATTTATAAAGATCGATCCGGATTGCTGTGGATAGTGCACAAGGTATTTGGCTACATGGATCATCTGCTGTACAAGTCTTAAGTCAACAGCTGTTACTATAGAAACAATAACCAGTGCATTAATGATATTTACCGATTGTCCATGTTGCAGCCAGAACCCCACTCTGTCCCATTATACAACCATAATATACATCAATTCTTTTTACCACACGTGCATATACTAGCTCACCATCAATTAGAAAAAGTGCTCAATAAGGACTAATGTGAGCGTCTTAAAACATCCTTAATGATCAGGTCTAACAATCAGCTGGACTCGTATCCAATGAATAAAATGACTGACGGCCTGTTCAGGAGAGCAAACCCTTAGGTAAAGTGTCATCAGCATACAAATGATAGTGCTGTTCAACACACAACAACAAAATCTAATTGGACCTCATCTGGACCCCTGTGGGTCTTTAAGCAGCTCAACAAAATCAAGGGTCCTTCATCTTCACGTCACGCTGAGTTCCTGATATGGGGTTCCATAAGAAATCATTTATAAGCGGTACCGATCAAAACCCAGACGTAAGTGCGTAGGCGCGGTAGGGAATGACTGAGTGGGTTAAAGGATAATTTTATAAACATAAAGCGTTTAATGTTGCTCATTATTGAGAGAACAGATGGCGACAGTGAACACTGTATTAGTAAGGCTTGTGCGATAAGTATTTTTTCTCTAACAATGGCCTGGCAAACACACACACACACACACACACACACACACACACATACACAGAGCCTATGCATTCTTTCTGAGACAAAACATTACAAATAGGTCTGTCCTTGTTTAAACTGATAAATTAAGTGTTAATGAGTTGCAAAACAGTGTTTCTGATTTTTTCCATTCCGCAATCACACACTCATCTGAGCCCTTTAATTAGTTGTTTTTTTAAGGAAAAGAAACGAATAAAAAATGTCTCCTTTTTACAGCAGATACCTTGCTTTTCACACCTACCCATCTTAACAATTACTCTCTCTCTCTCTCTCTCTCTCTCTCTCACACACACACACACACACACACACACACACACACAGAGATGCTCAGGTGACCCTGGACTCCTCATCGTTTAATGGATTTCTGCCAGCTTGTTTGCATGCAAATGCTTAAATTTGTGCACGATGAAGCACGAATAGAAACAAACTCGATCACATGAATGCAAATTCAACAAAATTCACACAAGCCAAGACAGAAAAAAAAGTAAAAAAAAAAACTTTATGCATGGCTAACATTAATGTATTTAGTGCTTGTAGTTTTTTTTTTCATGCGAAATGTGCGAGTATCAAACATTTTCGAGTATGAGAAGAGTGTAGGTAAAGTGTATAAGAATATGAGAAGAGTGTAGGAGATTGTATAAAATGAGTTTTGAGAAGTAATTAAGTATGAGAAAAAGAGTGTGTGCGAATAGTGTATGAGATGAATAGGAGACTGTAGGAGAAGAGTTTATGAGAATGTATTGAGGAGAGCATAAAAGTGTATCAGGAAAGTCAAGAGATAGTATTTAGAAAGTAAGAGGAATAGTGTATAAGGGAGAGTGTATGAAGAGAGTGTATGAAGAGAGTGTATAAGGAGAGTGTATGAAGAGAGTGTATGAAGAGAGTGTATAAGGAGAGTGTATGAAGAGAGTGTATAAGGAGAGTGTATAAGGAGAGTGTATGAAAAGAGTGTATAAGGAGAGTGTATAAGAAGAGGGTATGAAAAGAGTGTATAAGGAGAGTGTATGAAGAGAGTGTATAATAAGAGTGTATAAGGAGAGTGTATAATGAGAGTTTATAAGGAGAGTGTATGAAGAGGGTGTATGAAAAGAGTGTATAAGGAGAATGTATGAGAAGAGTGTATAAGGAGAGTGTATGAGAAGAGTGTATGAAAAGAGTGTATAAGGAGAATGTATGAGAAGAGTGTATAAGGAGAGTGTATGAGAAGAGTGTATGAGAAGAGTCTATAGGGAGAGTGTAGGAGATGGGTGCATGAGAAGAGTGTATAAGAAAAGTGTATGAGAACAGTGTATGAAGAGGGTGTAAAAAAGAGTGTATTAGAATAGTGTATAAGGAGAAGATTCTAATTCTAATAAGCGAAGAGGTTGAAGAATAAGAAGAGCGATCCCTCAGGCAGTGCTGCTGCTGTTGTGAATCTGACAGTAATTCTAACAGGTGGTAACAGAGATGAGAAGCAGGAGTTTTTGGACAGTGCTCTTCCAGTGGGAACACCCATGACATGTCTAAGGTTTCATGAGAAACCGTTACCAAGACAACGCAATTTTGCACTTGGATCAAACTAAACTCTGGTCTTCATGGCCGCAAGTCCTTTTGTTCACACGAGGAAAAACTTATCGACACACAGTGTTTCTTTTCTTTGTGTGAAGAACACAGCAGGGACAATTTTAGCAAGATTTGATTAGAAGGTTTTTTGGAAAAGAGTTTTGAACTAATTTTTCCTCGGCCCTATCTGGTGGTGCATGTGGCTTGACACTACCTCAGGTCCTCTCAGTAAATACATTTTGTGATGCAAACCTACTGAAATAAATACATATATTTATAGAAAGAAAAAAAAAGCGATCTCTGCTTTTTTTTTCTTTCTGTAAATGTATGTATTTATTGTTTAGTGATATGAATATTCACAATGTTATTTTCATGTTGATTAAAATACTTTAGAAAATTCTCACTGTCTTTTTTCCATCCAAAACCATTTGCATAGTCATCTCTCCCATCACATTACAGTTACTCAACAAATGAATTTTGGATGTAAATAAGCCTTATACAATTTATTTTTCTTCTTTTGCATTTTTTTTTTGTGTGTCTGGTGAACCTGAACACATCAACGTTAATTTTGGAACACGAAAACTAAGCCTGGATGTAAAGTCTATAAGTCCATCATGGACAAAATGTTTACTGAAGATGAAAGATTGAATGACAAAAAAGAGGAAAAAAGAAATGGATTGTAAATAAAATCACATCAAGTATGGTATCAAAAATTTTCAAGACTAGCTCCATCAGATCCGGTCACTTTTGCCGTTGTTCTCCCTCAGTCGCCTTAAAATCTTTCTAGAACTCGCTATTGATGGTCTGCCCCCTGGGGTTGAATTCTCAATGCACAATGTCGAAAAACAATGAGCATGCACTCGGTCAACCTGCCTTGAATTTTTCGGGTTGTGGAGACCTCCTCTCAAGGTTTCTTCCTCATAACATCTAAGGGAGTTTTTCCTTGCCACAGTTGCCACGGCTTGCTCATCAGGGATAAATACACACCATTCACCTTAACTGTTTATTTCTGTAAAGCTGCTTTGAGACAATGTCTGTTGTGAAAAGCGCTATAGAAATAAACCTGACTTGACTTGACATGTGCTCTTCCATTGTTAAAGACTGTTGTCTTGTCTCAGGGTTGTACCAGTACACTCAAGTTTTGTCACCGGTAGGGATCCTTAACATGAAGGACGGGTCATCCCTGGCGAGTTCTTGGCAGACGCTGTGTTCTTTCTGTTCCTGGGTCAGCAGCCTGGGGACAAACTGGGCAGCAACACGGCGTATGGACCAATCGTGAGAATTGCCTGGACTGTTCGGTATGACACAGCAACAATGGCAGCAATGTTGTGAATTTTTCTCCGACGATTATCATGCACAAGTTGCCGAATGGTTTTGACATTTTCGAGGTTTGAGCTTGTTGCAGATGTTCCCGATGTCTTGTCATCTTACAGTGATGTCCTTCCGTCCTTCTCTTTAACACCTCGAACGACTCGTTGCAGCATTGCCGTAAACTTGACGAATCATGTCAAATGTCTCTGGGGTAGATTTGTCCAGTTTCATGCAGAATTTCACATTTGATCTTTGATGAAACTTGCTGTCCATGATGAAATCGCTGACCTGGTAACGCATGTGGTCTAAGTAGCGTTAGTTGCACAGTACCTGATGTGCACGGGACGATGTCATTTGGCACACTGACTTATGAATATCGGTGCTCCCTTTGACCATGTGTGCTGCCTTGTGCTGCCATCTGTTGGCATGTTACAAAACTAATCTTGAAACTGTTTGTTTTCCACCTCATAGACATTTTTAGTATGCGCATTTAGTATGCGACTAGTTTTAGTAATAATTTAATGCAAAAATCTCATTATAATTCTACCTTTCATTTTTATTTACCTTTAATTAAAAAGTCACCTTTTTTTCTTGGTTTTTTTTTCTCTCTCAGTGCAGCTCCATTTAACGCATTACACCGCATATTACTATTGCAGTTTGCTTATTTCTGTGCACATAATTTATCCTAGTTTTAATCATCTTGCAGATGCTTTTATTTGCTTTTCTTAAAAGTCATTAAAAGACATTATTTCCATTTTTTCCATTCCAAAAATGTTAATATTTAAAAAAAGATAATAATAAAAAATAAAAAATAAAAAAAATGGTTAATAAACATATGAAAAAAAAAAAAAAAGTCACAGAGAGCAACAAACCTCACCATTACCGCCACCCAAACCTCACCTGAAGCATGCTGGGTAAACAAACTTTCAACATCCAAAATGTAATTTACCAGAAAGCTTTGAAATCTGCGCTGTGGTATCGGAGTGGATCAAATGGAACGCTTCGGGGTGAGAAACTCAAGCTGGGAAACGCCACCGAACTGCTTTCGTTTTAATGACTGGATATCTGATGAAACCGTGAGGCAGAAAAGCCTGTGGCATCTGAGGAACCCCGGGGGATGAATGAGCAGCTCTGGATAAGGAAAGCAGCTTGATAATAGAAAGGTGTGAAGATGCTCATGGGAATGACGCGGAAGGGATTTCACGCTGCAAGACCAGGACGTCCACATGTGGTTAAACACGACTCATATCCTCTTTCTGAAGCTGCACACGAATTCAATAGCGAAGGAAATGAATGACGATGAAAGAATAGGCACTGATTCTGAGCCAGGTGGAAGGAAAGGCCTTAGATGCATCAAATAAAAGGAGGAGAAGAAAGACCCATCTGCACAGCCACCTGAACAATCTGGCAGGTCTATTCAGAAAAAAAATTAAAAAATAAATAAAAAATCTTCTACCATAAACATGCTAAACATGTCTAGACTTTATTGACTCCATGCTTTATTGATTTCACCCTTTTATCTTCACACACCATGTAATCCTACCATGCTGTCCACATTCCACATATCAAAACTACTTAAAGACTGAAACTGAGACATCATTAGTGAAAAGTTTATATATATTTCATTTTTTATCTCTAATATATAAATGATTCCCAGCTCTGATGCAAACCTACTGAAATTACAAACCTTAAGGACGCATTCAGAATTTCCAATGTCTTTTTTTTCCTTTTCTTTTTATGAACCAGGTTTTTTCCTCATTATGTCTCATTTGGCTCTTCCTCTGCACTGCCTTTGTGTCCATCTGTGCTGCTTTTATTCTTACAACCCGAGGGCTTTCACTATTAAAAATTTGCGATTAAAATACCCGAAGCTGCTGTATATTTTTCACATTTATTTACTTATTAAACGAATATACACTATATGGAAACAAATTTGTGGACTCCTGACCATAAGATTCTTCTGTGCCACATGTAGAGCCCATTTGCTGTTATAATAACTTCCATTGATCTGAAATGAGGTCCCAGAAGTGTGGTTGGGAAAATTTGTGCTCATTCAACCACAATGATGTTTGTCAAGTTGGGTGCCAGAAAGAAATCTTTGACTGACAGATTTGATAGTAGATGAGCAACCTTTGGATAAGCCTAAGATGCCATCCAACCTTTTTTCCGTGGTTCTTCCTGAGCCTTTTCGGAATAACACTTCTGCAGCTAGTTATTTTTGGAAATGTCCATATAATTCTCATATAAAGCACCGCTTGTCATTGTAATTTGAATCCGCATTGCATTACAGTCCACTATGGCAAAAAAAAAAAAAAAAAGGTACTAATCTCTGTCACCTTTCAGAAAGCTAGTTATTGTAGGCAGGAAAAGTCCAAAGTGTAATGAAAATAGTTATGAGAATTTGATAGAAATGACACTGGAGACAGCATTGGCGTGCAGAACCAAGAGCCAGAGCCATGAAATTAAAAGATAAATTCTCTTTATTTTTCATTCTGCTTTTCAGAGTCGACTGTAAGGATGTGCAGAACTTTCTATCGCTGCAATTTTCAGTGGTGTGGAAAAAAAAAATTAAAAAGAGCAAACGGCAAGGCAAAACGTTTTTCTGCTCAGAAAAATATGTAATTATATATATATATATATATATATATATATATATATATATATATATATATATATATATATATTCAGTCGTGAAAAAATTACGACACTATGGAAGCCTATGTGTTTTTGGAAATATGGATATTAAATATCAATTTTAACAATATTGGGAGATTCACGTAATATAACTATACAATTAAAACTGAAGAAAATACTTTTGAACACTTTTTGTAAAATGTACTTTGTGAAGCAATTTCTGGTGAGGAATAAATTAGGACATTGTCACATTAATTCCCGCTTAAAATGGCTAAAATCACACAGAGGTGTATCACATCAGGTACACATGATTAGAACATCTTTAATCAGCTTTTTGAGGGAGGCTTGCCATATTTAAATTTCAGACATTTAGTTAGCGGTGTGCTCCTGACTGTTGAATTGAGAGTGAACACCATGATTAGAGCTGTCTGAGGCCTTCAGAAAGAAGTCTGTAGCAGTTTATGAGTCTGGTAAGGGATTTAAAAAGATCTCAGAAGAGTTTGAAATCAGCCATTCCACTCTCTGAAAAAGTGGAAGACATTCGAAACAATGGCCAACATGCTCAGGTCTGGCTGTTCGAGCAAGTTCACCCGAGAGCAGACCGCAAGATTGTAAAAGTAGTCACCAAAAAGCCTAAAATGTCATCATGGGACCTACAGCAGGCTCTTTCTATTGTTGATGTGAAAGTGCATATCTCTACAATCAGAAAGATACTACACAAGTTTAACTTTCATGAGAGGTGTACAAGGAAGAAAACTTTGCTCTCTAAGAAAAACATAAAAGCAAGACTGAAGTTTGCCAGAAAGAATGTAGACAATGACCAGGACTTCTGGAATAATGTTCTTTGTACAGATGAGTCTAAAATCTTATTATGTAGACATGTTTGGCATAAACAAGGAAAAAACTCATACCAACAGTGAAACATGGAGATGGAAGTGTCCTGGTTTGGGGATGCTTTACTGCAGCAGGACCTGGCCAGCTCACCATCATATAATCCATCATAAATTCTACCATGTATCAGAGGGTGCTTGAGGAACATTTAAAGCCATCTGTAAAAAATGTAACCTGAAGCCTAACTGGACCCTGCAGCATGACCATGACCCAAAACATATCAGTAAATCCACTAAGGACTGGCTGAAAACTAAGAAACGGAAAGTCATGGAATAAGTAAGTCAAAGCCCAGATCTTAATCACATTGAGATGCTGTGGGGTGACTTAAAATAGGCTGTACATGCAATAACCCCCTCAAACATCTTATAGCTGAAAAGCATTCTGCGGGTTGAGGAGTGGGGCAAAATTTCCTCAGACCAATGTCAGACACTGGAAGATGGCTACAAGAAGTGTCTCACTTAAGTTATTTCAACCAAAGGGGTAACATCAGCTATTAGGGGCTTGGGTGCCCTTAGTTAGAATATGCATTTTTGATAATACAGTGGTACCTTGACCGAGTTTTAATCGTTCTGTGGACTAGCTCGTATCTCAATTTGCTTGCACATCAAATCCATTTTCCCCATTGAAAATACTTAAAATGGCATTAATCCGTTCCAACCCTCAAAATGCCACCCCGTTTTTTTTATGTTTCATGTTATTAAACTAGGAAAATACATTTCTAATTAACAAATCTTGTATAAAAACATAATAGAAAGAGTATCCAAAGAATATTTAATGGGGGGTGTCCTAATCTTTTCACATGATTGTATATATACTTTGACAAAACAAATGGACTGTACTTACTTTACAAAGTCTTGCCATCCAGCCAGTTATCTTTCATCAAAAACTGTCAAAGCTGCGTTCACTAACTGGATACTTCTATCATTTGAAGTACATTTAATTGGCCAAGTCTCTTTTCTATTGTTAAATCATGAACACTGACCTTAACTGAAGCAAGTGAAGCCTGCAGTTCTTTAGATGTTGTTCTGGGTTCTTTTATGAGCTCTGGGTGAGGCATCGTTGTGCTCTTGGAGTAATTTTGGTAGACTGGCCACTCCTGAGAAGGGTCACCACTGTTCCAAGTTTTCTCCATTTGAGGATAATGGCTCTCACCATGCTTTGCTAAAATCACAAAGCCTTTAAAATAAACCCTGTAACCCTTTCCAGACTGTCAGTTACTTTTTTTCTCATCTGCTCTTGAATTTCTTTAGATCGCAGCATCGTGTGTTGCTTTCTGAGATGTTTTAGCTTGCTTCACTTTGTCAGGCAGGCTCTATTTAACTGATTTTTTGATTCAACAGTTCTGGCTGGCAGTAGTCAGGTCTGAGTGTGGTAAGTGAAATTTGAGTCAGCTTTCCAAAAATGTGGTTATGTTCATTGATGATTTAGCAAAATGGGGACACATTTTTTCCCCCTAAATACAATAAATCATCAGTTAAAAACTGTATTTTGTATTTACTTGGGGTATCTTTGTGTAATATTCTAATTTGCTTAACGATCTGAATCGATTTAATTATCACAAAGATGCATAAATAAAAAACAGGAAATGGAACATAGATGAATTTCTGTTAATAATTCCTTTTTATCCAAACCCTACATTCACATTAGCTAGATTATGAGGTGATAAATTATCTATGGCATGAGAAAAAGCAACAAACCAATCAGTTAATAACTTCTAATTTACGGCTTGATCATTTTCATCTTTGTCCAGCTTTGGAAGGAAGCATAAGAGACAGTTGCTGGCTTTCTAGAAGAGGAAGTTGCAGTGTGAGATGAAAAAGTAGTGTACATAGCTGCTATGTTTGGTGTGTTTGCATTTCCTATTTCCTCTATTAATTATTTCTTTTTATAGTTTGTTAACCTTAAAAGAGACAATTAAAACGACTGATTGTAGCTGCTGTAACAAGCAATAAAAGGAACTTGTTTTAATGAGGTTCTGCAACAGGAAAAATAACCACAACGTGCTAAAAAAAATGTGAATACGTAAAACGAATAAATCACACAAACGTATTATTTATATATGGAATGGGGTAGTTCAATGGTTAAGATGTTGGACTTCTGATTAGAAGATTGAGTTCAAATCCCAGCACCACTAAGCTAAAATTGCAGGGCCCTTAAGCAAGGCCCTCAACAATCAACTGCTCAGCTGCATGAATGAAATAATTCTAAGTCTGCCAAATGCTGCAAATAAAAATGTGATTAAAGGTAAATAGTTAAAGATGGGGTAGATATGAAGTAGCATATATTGTCATCACCGCAACAAGAACACTGCATGTGTTTGTTTTCTGCTTTAAAGCACATATTCTACATACAGTAGTTCAGCTGTTAACGATAAAATAATTTTACTGTGACCTCTTTTATATGAGACGTTTTGGTCTTTTAACACAGAAGTCTGTTCCTGGAACAGTGAGGATTGTTTTTGACCAATCATAGCTGTGGGAATATGCATAAATCAGAACCAAAGTGTCACCGCCCTCTATTAACGATCCTGTTTTAACACCATGTATGAGTACCAGACGTGATTCTTTCTGCCGAATAGTACACAGTCTGTTACCAGATCCGGTACGGACACTACACTTGAAATAAATTTTAGCATCAGGGACACATCAGGCACACGTTGTTCTCATGCCGTCAGGCGTGATTCATTCTCAGCGCTGTGCGATGGAGGGGAACAGTGAGCATCTCTAGAGACAGATGGAACTGATTCCCTGGATCTTTATCATTACTGTCGGGAATTATTTTTTCTATTAGTATGAACATGTCATACTATCTAGACACAAAAATGCTACATGAGGATCATCTGCTTCATAAAATGGGGTCCAGAATTAAGAGCTTGCACTGTAGAATCACAACACGATGTTCAGAGACAATCCGCAGCATCGGTCACGACTCGCTGGTTAAAGCAAAACAAATTACCAGAGAGCAGGAACATGTAAATAAGTCACAAAGCATGCAGGATTTGGTTGATTGTAACGAGTCATTTACACACTTACTCTATAGCATTTCACTTTTACTGGCACAACTCGCTGCAGCTTAAACAAGGTCCCAATTAAAGCAGTGCTCGATTTTGCCGTCACGCTTCTCCTTCACTGGGAATCTGTCCTTCATTCACGACTGTCTCGTGTCTCCTAGCATGTACCGCTCTCTCTTGGATCTGTTTTAAATTTTTTTCAAAGTGTTAAATCCGGATGTCCAATTTTCACAATGATCCCAAAAAAGCCTATAGCTGCATCGTTCACACTTATTTTACAGAGAAAGAAAAAAACAGCTGCCATTCAATCACAGACGGAGTCATGCATCAGAGATAGCAAGTGAGAGAAATGACACTTTAAAGAAAGTGGAAGAACAAACCTGCCTTTGTGAGTGACAGACAGCTCAGGTTATATATAAAAAAAAGATTGGAAAAGAAAAAGCAGAATGCAAAAGAGTTGAAGTAAGTGGAGAGATATTGAGGTATGAGACGTGAGAGAAAGTAATCTTTAGAAAGAATAAGAGAGACAAAACATCTAGAAAATACTCTTTGCTACAAATTTTATATATATATATATATATATATATATATATATATATATATATATATATATATATATATATATATATTTATTTTTTTTTTTTGTATCAGTTGATGAAACAAAACCAGATGAATCTGTTGAGTCAGAAATTTTAGATTTTTCTGATGACTGTTAAACAATGTGCCCGAAACAAGGATGTTTTAATTTAAACAATCAAAAGAGAAAACCAGAGTGATAAATTGCTGATCGGAGGGTTGAGTGTTCAAGCACCGGTATCATCAAGCGGCCACTCTTGGAGCCCCTCAGCAAAGCCCTTAACCCTCAGTACTCCAGGGGCACTGTATCATGGTTGACCCTGCCCTTTGACCCCAGCTTCCTAACATCGCTGGGATGTGTGAAAAAAGAATTGCAAAAATTGTGTAAAGCACCTTTCTGAACTAAAAATGTATATTCATATATTGTGTATTTAAGAGGAGATCCTTCTTTTAAACATTTAATAGGTGATTTTTTTTCTTTCTTCTTTTAAATTCTACACATTACACATTCCAGGTATAAATAACCTGGAAGGCTACGTAACACACTGATACCTATATAAGGATAAAAACATTTTTTTTTAATGTTTGCATGTTTGTGTTTGGATGTACCTCAAGTCTGCCATTTCAGAGCCATTTATGATCCTGGGGGTGGAGTATTACGAATCTTTGTTAGAATTTTTCATAGTGTCATTATCAGAATTAGAATACTTTAATAATCCTAGAGGGAAATTCTTCTTCTTTTTCTTCTTCTTCTTCTTCGTCGTCTTCTTCTTCTTCTTTCGACTGCTCCCATTAGGGGTCACCACAGTGGATCATCCATCTCCATACTACTCTGTCCTCTACATCTGCCTCTTTCAAACCAGCTACCTGCATGTCTTCCTTCACCACATCCATTAACCTCCTCCTTCCTGGTGGCTCCATCCTCAGCATCCTCCTACTGATATACCCCATGTCCCACCACTGCACATGTCCAAACCATCTTTATCGGGCCTATCTCACTTTGTCCCCAAAATGTCCTACATGTGCTGTCCAGCTGATAAACTCATTTCTAATCCTGTCCATCCTCGTCACTCCCAGCGAAAACCTCAACATCTTCAGCTCTGACACTTTTTTTTCAAACACTTTTACAGTTTTGAATTTTGTTTTAGTTAAAAATATTTAAATAAGTTTGATGATCTGAAACATTAAAGTGTGATAAACATGCAGAAAATGAGAAATCAGGAAGGGGGCAAACACTTTCTCACACCACTGTATATATTCAAATCGCATGCACACCTTAAGATCACAGTGGTATCAACAAATCGTAAGTTCCTGCACAGAAATGTTTTCTACAGCATTTAAAAAAAAAATTTAATGTATTCATGACTGCCTTCAAATGTATTCTGTTTTATCCGAATTGAATCAAGAAAAGATGAAATGACATCCCGGGTGCCTCTTGTCGACTCAATGATTTGCTGCACCACTATCAGGTAAATGTGAAAACAATGATTGATGGATATGATTGATGGAGATGGAGTAGAGGGAAAACCAGGAAGCAGTAAAACAGCAGGGATTTTGTGACAAATGTGCTTCTTTCTGGTTTGATAGCCATCTTAAATGACACCCAGAAAAAAAAAACACAGGAGGTTAAAGAGCTTCTCGGTATAAAAGCTCCTTAATGAGTTCTTTAATCTCAAAGCCAAAGCCACTTCAGCCTTTCTGTCATGCTTGCATCCAGATCTCAACTTTGGAATACACTCACATACACAAACCCATACACACACACACACACACACACACACACACACACACACACACACACACACACAGAGACACACACACACACACACACACACACACACACACACACACACACAGAGACAAAGCAGATTCTCGTAATATAAAGCACTGCTCCCATATTACCATTAGTGATAAGTCAGCTTTAATGAATGCAGCAGTTAATTTTCGTTCCCTTTTGGGAACTCGAACTGCATCAACAACGATTTGGAAATGGTTGCAGGTTTCCGCCCTCTGAATCACGTGTGTATTTAGTCCAACAAAAAAGCACGTCATCACCGGTGGAGTGACGTCACGACCAGGAAGCTATAAAAGCACATGCCATGGAGAGAGCGCTAGCTTCTGTTTGTTCAAGAAGAACTCTGTTTGGGTCTGTTTTTGCTGCAGGTAAGTCACAGTAACAAAAATTTAAATAAAATAACAGAATGAAAATAGAAAGGCAGTATAAAGGCAAGCAGGCTTTCAGACTGTGTGTGTTCCTCTTTGACACCCCCCGCCCCCACCACCCCTTTATAGATGCTTAGCTCCAAGAAAGTGCTCTTCGAGGAGGGGGCTCCCGCTCCTCATGGTTCTGACCCCACTTCTGCTAAGGCTAAGCGGAAAATTCATGTCTTTGGGCTCATAAAAAAGATTCAGTGCTTTCTCTCAGGGTTCGGAAGCATGCCTTTTAGCGATTTCTTCTCCTTGTGCAGAGAGCACTGCGCTTCACTTCTCTTCCTCCAAGGAGGGGGAGTGTATGGACACCAGCAATCCGATAAAGGATACGCCCCCACAGCCAGTTCAGTTCGAGGAGCTGTTGGAGGTAGTGATTTAGGCTGTAGCCAAGCTGGATATGTAGAAACAACATCCCCTAAACCTGGGGACGCTGGTTCTGCTTTTTTTCCCAGATCTGAACAGTGAGGTGACCAGATCATAGAATAACCCTTATTTGGACCGCCTCCAACGTTTCTCTCTATGCTAATATAGTAGGGCTGAAAGAGTGTGGTTGTGGAACAATGCCCTAGGTTGAAGAAACGTTGGCTGGCTATTTCTCCCCGGGTGCTGCATCATCCCTTAAGGCACCAGTTCTGCCCACCAAAGCCGAGGTAGTTCTCAGAGGCTTGTCGCCGTAAGGCTTATACGGCGACAGGTCAGGCCGCCGGCTGCATGCACACCATGGCTGTATTACAGGCCTATTAGGCTGACCTGCTGTGAGAGCTTGACGAGAGAATGCCTACGGGCAGTGATGGCATTTAAGAAATGTGTCATGCAACAAACCTGGCTCTCAGGGCCATAGAATAGACCGCTAGGGCCATTGGCTGGTCTATGTCTGCCCTGGTCTTTACACAGAGACACCTCTGGTTCAATCTAACAGGCATAGAGCCGTTCTAATGAATGCCCCTGTGGTGCCACCTGTTTACTGATGCCGTGAATATGGTCGTTGAGAAATTCCAGGAGGCTAAGAAACAGTCGGCACATTGTGAAATTCAGAGATGGAGTGTCACCACTCGCTCTCCCCCAGAAACTATGGACCCTGGGCGGTGCTGCAGGCTGAGGTTTAAAGAACTGACGGATCTGAGGATTGTCCTCTTTAATAGAAAAGCTTGGCCTGCCCCTCTACGGCACCCTCACTGCATCGGCTCGTTAAAACTGCCATAAAGAGGTGCTTCAGGGCACAGCCATCTTCAGTGTGTACCTCCGCCCAAGAGTTTAGTGAATGGGGGGCTCGTTGCCTTTTAGGAGGCCCCTAGAGCTGCACCAGGGATAGCCTCGGCTCTAGGCACACCAGAGGTCAGTCTTGAGAGACTGATTCCCTTTAGAGACTATCTGGCAGCCTGAAAACTCAGTGGGTCCTGGGCACTGTAGAGAGAGGCTATATGATTCAGTTCAGGTCTCGACTGCCGCGGTTCAACGGGGTGTGTCCCACTCTGGTAGGGCCCGGGCAGGCTCTGATAATTTTTTCAGCTCTACGTCAGTTGAACCACTCTCTAATGAGAGGTAGATGCTCACCCTGAAACAGGTTGTGTCCCAAATCAGGTCTGAGGACTGGTTTGTCACAATTAAACTGAAGGATGCTTATTTTTACGTATCCATGCTTCTTTCACACAGGAAGTTCCTGAGGTTTGCTTTCAGTGCTGAAGTTTATTAATATCTGGTCCTTCCGTTCAGCCTTGTGCAACTTGTGTGGATGCAGCTCTGGCTCCTCTAAGACTCCGGGGCATACGATTACTTAACTATATCGACAACTGGTTGATATTAGCTCGATCAGAGCACCTGGTGACCCGGCATAGAGATGTTAATCCCATATAAAGGAATTAGGGATAAAACTGAACGCCAAGAAAAGTGTACTTTCTCTGGTGAATAGGCATAGTGTGGGATTCGACTGTTATGCGGTACAGCTGTCTTCTACACAAGTCAACTCTATCCTCAAGGCTGTCAAAAGAGTGAGAGAAGACTACTCACGGTGAAGCAGTTTCAAAGACTGCTGGGACTGATGGCAGCTGCATTTAATGTGGTGCTACTCCTGGTAAACCTTCTGGAACACCCTCCTTGAGAGATTCCTTCCAAAAGGGGCCATCTCTTCCTCGGCACGGGGTGCTTTGCTACACCTTTGCCTTGAGCTGTGGAGGCTGTGGCTGAGGCCCCTGAGGTGGCACAGCTCTTAGCCACTGGTCTCTCGTCTGAGGTCCTAGAGAGAACATTCTTCAAACCAGAGCTTTCTCCACAAGGAGGTCAAATACTGCAAAGTGGCACCTGTTTACTACATGGTGCTTAGGTCACCACTTAAACCCAGTTAACTGCCCGGTTGGCCCAGTGCTGGAATTTTTTTAAGAAGAGGTTTACCTGCCAATAAGCAGACCCTCAGTAGGTGGACTGTGCATTCTATCCACTCCTCTTATGAGTCCTCTGGTCTCACCGCTCCTTTCGGGATCAGAGCTCAGGAATCAACCCGGGGTGTGGCGGCCTATAAGGCCTTGTCCTCTGGGGTATCGCTCCAAGACATTGCAACGCCCTGGGCTGGTCGCCTTTGTTCTAGCTGTGTCCATCCACACTAGGCAGGGATTGGTCAGTCTGGCGGTATTCGACACTCGTTCTCCAAAGCATTGTTGATGCAGCTTGAGTTCCTAAAAGGGAACGTCTCTAGGTTACATATGTAACCCTGGATCCCTGAGGAACAAGATGGTGTGTCTCCAGGCCACACTTCCTGCATCCCTGCGAGCGTTTCCTTCACTTTCAAAGCTAGCGCCGTCTCCATGGCATGTGCTTTTATAGCTTCCTGGTCGTAACTCCATCCCGCCGGGGATGTCACGCTTTTCCGTTGGATTCAGAGAGCAGAAATGCAGAAGCGTTCCCAAAGAGTTGTTGACACAGCGTCTTGTTCCCTCAGGGACCTAGAGACGGTCTCTGTGGGTGGTGCTTTACTTCCAGCAAAATTGTGTGATTGGACAGGACAAACCTATAACACTATTAACATGAAGGATAGTTTGACACTTCGAGTTTAGAGAGCCTAACTACGCCAGTCACAGACATTCGGCTCACTCAATGAGAAATGTCAATATGTGAATATTATATCCAGGCTGAATTTCTTAAATGCATGATTATTGGAGGATCTAAAAAGTACAAAAGTATTCAAAGTTCCAAATAGCTATAATATTCCTATTATCATTTTTGTCACAAAACTCTTTGCTTATTCAACTCAGTTTATGTAAAAAGACTCCAATGTAACTGTTAGCACACTAATCTAATAATAAAATAATGAGTCAAACACGGATTATTATCTATTTAAATGATCATGAGCCTAAAACCGTCTTTTCAACTACTTAATAACTTGAATACAATAACTTAGTAACCCTATCCGTAAACCTAACCTCCAAACTCATTACTTCATCTTATGCACACTAAAGAATGCAAGCAGAATTCCCATTGAGCTGAAAATGGACCTGAGTATACTAAATGTCAATTAGGAGCACAATGTCAAAAGAGTGCAGTGTAAAGAAGTGTATATTTTGTGGTACTAAACATCAAATCTACATCATATGGACAAAAGTTTGTGGACATCTACACTTCTACTCTACACTCTACTATTATCTGTTCTGGCACAGATAAGCAAATCAACACTGAATTTGCTAGGTTGCAAACTGTTTTTTTTTAGGCTGAGTTTTGCAGCCTAGCAAATCCAGTGTTCATTTATTAATTTATAGACAGTTCAAAGCACTTTTGTACGTCGCTCTGGTTAAGGCAAGAGGTTAAATTATAAAAATAAAAATATAAACGTATACATTTTTTAAATAAATGTAATTATATTGTTTATAAATTCTAAATAAAAAATATGAGTGCATTATGTGCAGTGCGTAGTCTCAGGTGTAAATACAAACAGCACATGGTGTCAGTGATTCGCCTCTAGAGGCCGCTCTTTTAATGACAGCGGACCGAAAACAGAGAAAACTATCTATGGTAGTTGAACTATGGATATTTGCTGATATTTGCCAATAGTTCCAGCAATTAACTATTAACCTCTGGAAGCATCTGCTTAATGCCGTAAGTCTAAATTAAAATATACATTTTTGTTAATTCAGCAATAAGGGTGTTAGTTAAGTCAAGTACTGCTGTAGGTCATGTGAGGAGGCCTGGGCTGCAGTCAGCGTTCCGATTCATCCAGCAGGGTTGAGGTCAGAAATGTATAGGAGGCCACTCAAGATCTTCCACCCCAACCCATAAAGTTATATCATTCTGGAGCTTATTTTATGCACAGAGGAACAGGAACATGTTTGAGTCTCGCAGTTCAAATGAAGGAAAAATGTAATTCTACAACATCCTACACAATAATGTGCCTTCAAGAAACAAATACGGTTGGACAAGTCAAGTGTCCTAATACTTTTGTCCATATATTGTACTATAGTAATAATAAATAACTGAGTTGCAGTAGTGTGTGTGGAGAAACAGCATCACTGACCGTACAGTTGTGTGTGTGTGCAGGAAGTCATCACCACCTGAGCCGTAAGTGCATGCTGTCCTGGAGCCTGTGAATGCACACACACACACACACACACACACACACACACACACACTCTACTTTAGTCTAAATTATGTTTTGAATAAAACATAATTTAGACTAAAGTAGAGTGTGTGTGTGTGTGTGTGTGTGTGTGTGTGTGTGTGTGTGTGTGTGTGTGTGTGTGTGCTCCAGACGAGCGACAGTGCAATCGCCTAGAAGTAGAAAGCGCAACAGCGGTGCCAGCTCTGTTTTACTGCAGCCAACCCCTTTATCACATGCAACAAGAGAGCCTCACTTTCTTAAATAAACTTAGGAGTTGACTACCAAAAAAAAACTCTGAAAAAAAAATGGAGCAGCAGGAATCCTATTTCATCGATAAGAGGGTGCTGGCATTAAATCGTGTCAGCTGTCGAGAAGATTTGGGTTTTGGAAACGTTTGAGAATAGCGTGTGTGTGAAGTGCATGGTGTAGGATTTGAAACACCAAAATGTTTTATTTTTTTCCTCCCTCATTCATACCTGCCCAAATTTAGGAAATGGAATTAGTGGAGAAGCCTCAACTCATGAGGGGGGAATAAGTAATGATATTAATAATAATATAGGTAATCCACACACACACACACACGCACGCACGCACGCATACTTATCATTGTCACTCCAGTGATTAGCTGAGACACTGGTAATGTAAAAAGTGATAGTAGGTAATCAAAACACACACACACACACACACACACACACACACACACACACACACACGTACAATACGTGACGAAAGTGAAGGGTAAGAATTTAAAGAAAGTACAAAAAAAAAAGAAAGTTTGGGGGTAATAGAAAATAGAAAAAATGAATCTAGAAGAAATGTAAGAAGGAAGTAAAGGAAGACAAGAAGGAAGGAAGGAAGGAAGGAAGGAAAGAAGGATTCCCAATGAGGAAGATTTTGGAGGTAAAAGTAAAAGAAGTAAGTAAATGAAGTCAAAAATTTGAAAAGATAAAGGAAGTAAAGAGAAACAAAACTGAGAACAGTCTGACAAAAATAAAGGAAGGAAGGAAAGAGATACACATTTGAAGGTGAAAGAAATGATTCAGATGAAAGATGTGAAAAATGAAAGATGGAGGTGAAGTAGGTAAAGGAAATAAATGAGTAGAGGAAAAATAGGAAGCAGGTGGTGAAGGAAATGGAATAACATAAAAGAAAGAAAGAAAGAAAGAAAGAAAGAAAGAAAGAAAGAAAGAAAGAAAGAAAGAAAGAAAGAAAGAAAGAAAGAAAGAAAGAAAGATGAATGAATGAATAAATTACTAATACAGTGGAGGTCAGGATGGAACTGCAGCTCACCATCACAGACTTTGCATCCAAATTGCACCCTAAAGGTTAAGCAGCAACATTCCAGTAGAAAATGAAAAGCTTCAGGATCCAGATGTCAGAGCAAAACTTAAATTCTGGAGACAGAATTAGGCAATGACCCAGGCAAAACACACACACACACACACGCACACACACACACACAAATCGTTGTCACTCCAGGGATTAGTCGAGACACTGATCTGTCCTTATATAGAAGCACTGAGTGATTTACACCTTTCTGGTTCTGCTGGAGGAAGAATTTCCCTGAAGCCCCTTGTTTTTAACAGAGCTGAGATAATACACATCCTCATCATCATCCTTCTAAATCCTTCTCATCATCATCCTCTTAAATAATCCCTGTGCCTTCCTTAACTTTCCTCAAACGCCTGTAAATAGTGTGTGTGCATTATGTGCGTGTGCAAAAGGGGACAGTTAAGCCTTTGCGTGAGGCATGTTTTCTTTTTTTTTTCAAAGGAAACCCATTAATGTTGGAATTCACCAAAAGACACAGCTATCAGAATGGGTCATCAGAGTGCATACCTCACACACACACACACACACACACACACACACACACACACACACACACACACACAGATGGGTGCACACTATCCCTGTCCTTATGCGGTTTCTACTCTTCACAGAGTATTCTTCAATTTTTAGTGTATTTTTCTTTGTAGGACATAATCGCTTATTTTCAAGATAAAAAGAACACTTTTTTCCCTTTCTGAAAGTAGAGCGGAGAAACAGCAAAAGAGATTAACAGCGATAAACACGGAGACGTCCTGAGAACAAGAAGGAGGGGATGAAAAAGCTGCTATACATCATTTCCACAGTTCAGCCGTTCCATTAAAGAGAGGGCCTTGTTTATTATTCCCCCTAATTCCACAATTATGTCTGGAATTCTAGCCATGTATATGATATGTACATTCTGTTTCCTGGAGTTAAACATGAAAAAAAAATGCAAGAAGACGAACATACAAAGAACAAACAAACAAATAAATAAACGCAAGTATAGGTTCCACATCTTTCTGTGAATGAATCAGCGACTGAGGTTTAGGAGGTTTACAAAGTAAAGGGGAATAAAAGGGGACAAAATAAAAAGGTATAAGAAGTGAAAAAAGAGAAGGAGGAAAGGATGGAAGGTGAAACAATTAAAAATGAAGAACTTGGATCAGATAAAAGGAATGTAAGATGAAAGAAGGAAGGAAGTAGGTGAAGAAGCGAGAGAAGTAGCGGAAATTATTTAGGAAGAGGAAAGAATGATGGCAGCATGGAGGTGAAGACTGAGGTTTAGGAGGTGAAGAAAGTAAAGGGAATGAAAGGGAACACAATTAACATGGTATAATAAGTAAAAAGAGAATAAAGAGAAAGGCATGGTGAAAGAAAGAAAGAAAGAAAGAAAGAAAGAAAGAAAGAAAGAAAGAAAGAAAGAAAGAAAGAAAGAAAGAAAGAAAGAAAGAAAGAAAGAAAGAAAGAAAGAAAGAAAGAAGGGTGAAACAATTAAAATGAAGAACTTGGATCAGATAAAAGGAGTGAAAGATGAAAGAAAGAAGGAAGTAGGTGAAGGAATGAGGGAAGAAAAGGAAATCATTGAGGAAGAGGAAAGAATGACTGCAGCATGAAGGCAAAGAAGATGAACTAAAGTTAAGAAACATATTTGAAGGAGATGAAGGAAAGAAAGGAACAGAAGGAAAGTGTAAAAAAAACCAGGTGGAAATTTAGGAAAGATGAATGTAAGAAAAAAGTTAAGTAAAAGTAAAGAAATAAGGCTGGGTACTGAGTACAGCTGAGAATTGAACATGTCCCATATTGGATTATTAATCAATCCAGAATTTTCCAACAATTTCAAATGAATTCATTCAAAACAAACATCACAGAGATAAAAAGATTGGATAAAAAAAAAAAAAAAAAAGTTTAAATGATTATGTTGAAATGCTCAACATGTAAAATATTTAAAATCTGCCTCATTTCTAGATTGTTGTGATCTTCTTTTTCAAATTTATGTAAAATGTAAAATAACGGCTCAAGCATAATCAGTACATAATCAATCGGTAGCTTCATCCAATATTTTGGCTTTTCAAAAGCAACAAACTTTACAGTACATGGGAGCCTGACTCGTGTTCTCTCCTTAAAAAGTTATACAAATGCACAAAATCTCACAACACTCATTCCAAAACAACCCCATCCTGCCACACTCTGTCCCACCCCTCAACATAGGGCAGACTACTAGATTGTCTGTGATATCAGAATAGTTTGTATCGTATTATTTTCCATGTGTGCAAATGCCTCCTGAGTGGACATTTATTTCTAAGATAAGACAGCAAATGAACCACCAGTTTCATTGTATAATTATGCAAGTGGCTGTTCAAATCTCCAAAACCACACTTTAAAATCTAGGCAACATCATCCCAGATGAGTGTAGGTTATTATAACGGATAAGAAAATGCACTTAATGTGAAATGGGATGGGATTCAATTCAATTCAATAAATTTTAATTCAATGCAATTTGATTTGTATAGCGCTTTTACCAATTAACACTGTCTCGAAGCAGCCTTACGGAGATGAAGCAGCTATAAAGTTGTACAAACGAGTGTAGAATTGTAAGTTTATCCCTAATGAGTGACCCACTGGCCACTGTGGCAAAGGAAAAACTCCCTGAGATGGCATGAGGAAGAGAACTTAAGAGAACCCTGACTCAAAAGAGAACCCATTCTCATCTAGGTCATATCGAAAATTCATTAATTACATTTCTTTAATTGTTTAGGTGTGCAGTCATAGTCGCTTAAATGCAATCTGTGATCCTGAGCAATTGTAGCAGACAGTTAATATATTTCAGGTGCAAATACTTTGTATTAAATCATCACATATTAAATATTGCCAGTTCAGATTTCTGTAAGAAGCAAGAAGAATATCAGGAAAAGCAACACTGATACTGGTATACTGAATAATTGATATGGATTTTGGTGAGGTCAGAAGAACAGGACATAGGAAATTATAATGTGACATACCCCCCAGACTGATTGTCATCCGATTACAAGTTCTTTCAGCTATTGGACAAAAGATCGGATCAGGAGTCAGAGACCAGTATACAGTCAGTACGTTTTATTTGCCGTAGTACACAAACAGAAGCTTAGGTAGAAGCACGAACCGGGAAACGGGTACAATCCAAAACAGGGTTTCCAGGGATGATCTCAAGTATGAACTGTAGATTGGATGGTGTGTGAGTGAGAACGGAGGCCTTATGAAGAAGAGCGTAGATTGGAGACAGGTGAAGGTGATTAGTATGAAGGCGAGGCGCTGCAAGTGTGCTGAGTGCTGGGGGAGGCGTGGCTGGTGGTTCCCTGACAGGTAATCTGATTTAAACTAATTATTTCAAAGACCAATCTTTCGTATTATGTACTTATTTACAAAGAGTGACACAGGCATTATTAATTGCTGTTAATAACACCAGGCAAAAACTCAGTTCTGGGGAGTAGCTCTGCCCTCCATTAGAAATTCTCTGGTGTCTCTCGATCTGTCTCTGAGAAATCGATTTCTGTGATACTGTATACAATTTTCCGTGAGTCAGGAAGCCGCTATCAATATGAGGGAGACTCCATGAATTTCAGAGGAGGTGTCTGTAATGTGCATTTTCAAATTCTTGCAGATATCTGAATTGCCCTGAGTATAGGGGGTGGAGGGCGGATTATTTGTCTTTACATTAATCTTTGTTTTATATTTCTTGACAAGTTACTTATTTTATGACAAGTTGCCACTATGGAAATATGCAATTAAAAAAAATAACCCAGTGAAGCCTAAGTACCAAATTGTTTCAAGTTCACATAATACAGTATATGAACTAAAGTTTGTAGACAACTGATCATAAGATTGGTATGTGCTCTGTGAACAAACAATTCTACATTTAGTCCCCATTTGCTATTATAATAACCTTCAATCATCTGGGAAGATGTTTTACTAAATTTTGGCATGTGGAGATTTGTGCTCATTCAGCCACAAGGGTGTTTATTAAAGTCAGGTACTGATGTAGGTGAGTTGAGGAGGCCTGGGGTGCAGTCGGCATTCTAATTCATCTCAAAGGTGTTCAGTAGGGTTGGGTTCACCTCGCTATAGCAGATCACTCAAAATCTTCATGCACAAGTTCAAGTGATGAAAAATTTCATTCTACCGCATTACTCCAAAGACATTCTATACAATTGTGGGTCTCCAACTTTTAGTTTTTTTCAGGTGTCCCAATACTGTACACTAACTACATAGCTACATAGTAACTACATTCTTTTCTCTATTCTTGGCTTTGAAATTCACATTAATTGAAACAAAATTACTGCTTTTTAATGCCACTGATTTTAAAAGTCATAAGAGCATGCTTGTAAAGGGAAACCTGGTTTAAACAGGCATTAAACGAGCTGTGAATCAGTGAAGTTAAGCAGGGATTTCTGAGTAAGTTTGTGAGCTGTGCGGAGGATGACGTGGATGGCCTGAGGGAGCTGGATGAAGGCTCTTTGAGGCACTCCTTTCTTATTTTAGATCGAACAACTCCACTAAGAACCACAAAGAAAAATAAAAGCAAATTAACATAAATGTATATGCAGTAGGTTAAGAATATACAGTAAGTTTGCCTCAGCTTATACAGGAAGTGTATATGGGAGTCTGAAAGAGGCAGAAAAAAAGTTTAAAAAACATTAAAAACTGCAAAATATCTTTCTTAAATATGTTGCACAAATATTGGCACCCCTTTGAATTAATAGGAATAAAACATTTTTAGTACATTTGGGTGACAAAGAAAGGTACATTTCTTAATTAAACTGAAAAAGATTCTTTGTGGAAGCATGTGGCTCAGAATTCCTACAAGAGAACCACCTGATGAGAACCAGTTGTGCTGAAACTACTAGTCCTCATATTATTATCATAGTATGAGGTCTAGACTCATACTGTTGCTTGCTTTCTCTCTCTCTCTCTCTCTCTCTCTCTCTCTCTCTCTCTCCCATCTTTTACACACACACACACACACACACACACACACACACACAATGCGTTCAACTGCTTCAAACATGAATGTAAATCTGCTTGGCTCTCACACACCGATATTGAATTTATGTCGCATTTTATGCACATAGACACACGCACACACACACACACACACACACACACACACACACACACACACACACACACACACACACACACACTTGGACAAGCCTTTACCATGCATAATTTGCTGAGAAAAGTAAAAATACACCTAATAAGCCTTATACAGACTGGATTAGTTTGGGTAAAATGGATAATTTTGAACATTTTCTTCACAATAAATAAAAACAGCAGTGTTCAATATTTCCTTTCATGTCTCATAAGAACAGAACTATTAATTTAATTTAATTTAATTTAACCTTTATTCGTCCCACAGTGGGGAAATTTCTAGTTTTTTCGCATATCCCAACTCATCTGGAAGCTGGGGTCAGGCGCAGGGTCAGCCATGCGCCCTGGAGCTGATAGGGTTAAGTGCCTTGCTCAAGGGCTCAACAGTGGTAGCTTGGCTGTGCTGGGGTTCGAACCGCTGACCTTGTGATCAGTAACCCAGAGCCTTAACCACTGGACTACCACTGCCCCAGTGGTAGCTGATTTAAAAAAAAACATGCAACAATAAAGAGAAAAAAATGCTCTTCAGGGTTTTTTGAAAGGTATTAAGCTCATATGTACAACCTACATACACAGCCTGTATTAGTCATGTGACCAAGCTCAATGTGTGTGGCCACGCCCACTACAACGCACATTTTGAACATAAAGTACAAAATAACCATTGTTAAATCTGGCATAACCTATATACCAAAGAACATCTCAACAAAGCATTTATTGGAGCTGAACGACTCCTCACTGCTTTTCAAAATGTGTTTTTGTATTCTTATATAGATTTTATTTCCTCTTCTTAATTTCAACATTTCCCACACACATACTATGCAATTTCGACATGTCAAGCAAACCACTTTTTCATGCTGCATCATACAGAATTGTAACAGATTCAGAAAGAAGTGCTGTATGCCCTCTTCCACATACTTCCACTGGCATGATTGGCTAGTGTCACTGTGACTGACGGGGGAGAGAGTAATGCTATTTCTTTAAACCAGAACGATGCAAGAACCACCGGGTCTTGGTGATGGCAAACAAGGACACTTGACATCATTGTAAGTTGTCTAGTTTTAAATTTTGTTTAAACAAATGTTTTTGTTCAAGAAAGAATAATGACAACAGTCTAGACAACTCTTTACAAAAATATTGGGACATAGGACATTTCCAGCCAAATTGTTACCACAAAGGATGGCATTTGACAAACACACTTATCCAGAGCAACTTACAACTGAGCAGGAGAGCCCAGCAGTGGCAGCTTGGTAGTGGTGGGATTTGAACCTGTGACTTTCCAAACTAAAGTCCAATACCTTATCCACTGAGCTTCCACTTCAAAGTTGGAAGCAATTTTTCCTTCACTTGAACTAGGAGACCCAAACCTGTTCCAGCATGACACCACCCCACGCACAAATCCAGCACCATAAAGATATGCTTCAGATGGTTAGGAGTGCAAGATCTTGAATGGCCTGTTTTAAAGCTCAATTAAATACCTATGAGATGAATTCGAATGCTGAATGCACCCCCAGGCCTCTTTACTCTACATCAGTACCTGAATGAACTAACATTCTCGTGGCAAAAATCTTCCCAAGCACACTCCAAAATCTAGTGGAACGTCTTCTCCCAAGAGTGAAGGTAATTATTAGAGCAAATGGACTAAATATGACTTAAGCACATACTAATCGTATGGTCAGGTGCCCACAAACTTTAGTCCAAATAGAGTGTTTGCATATGTATTAATGGACCAAACTAGTTCACTGTTCTGCATTACATTCTCTTTTAGCTATTTTAGCATTTCCAGATGGTGTTGAGGGAATTATGTTTGGAGGTTAGAATGATGATGATTATCATTGTGTTTAAATTGCAATTATATAAAAAAAAAAATTCACTTTCAATATCACACAGTCTATCCCATACACACACATTCTCTGAGAAATAGATGATAATTGTTATCATAACACATTTGCATTGCTTGCTGGAGCCCTCGGATTCTGCCTTAAAGCATTATAGGACATGCCTCACTATTTACCTCCAGGTATAAAAGTTCTTTCAGACATATCGCAAGGCTTTGGTGAGCTTTACATGGACCAGGCATGCACTTTAATAACCTCGCTATCTTGTATCGGTGAAAGCAGCGTAGTCCTGAATAAACAGCACGGATATGAGCATAAATGGAGCTGGTCAGATGTAACAGTCAGGACAAGTGATGATATGATCAGTTTAGATGCTTATAAGGAAAAGATGTGAAGCTTGTAGAGTTGCTAAGGCTCGACGTTGCTCCTTATTGTTTGCTGATTTATTCGGTCTGACATGAGAAATGTAAATCTGGGAATAAAGTCGGAAAAAAGTTTCATCGGCGTCATGAATGAGAGAATAGCAGAAAGATGGAGGTGGAATGAAAAGTCGGGCTGGGGCATCTGGGACTTCAGGGTTTATGTCTCGGATATTAGCTTTTGTTATAGTTGCATGAAGGAAAACTAGTTTTGACAGCCAAACAGAAAAAAAAAAAAAAAAAGCTTCATGAAAAATATTTTCAAAAGGCCATGATCTGATTTTTTTTAAATGCTTGCAAGAATAACAGAAAGATAGAAACAGTTAATCAAGCACAAAGCGGTCGCCTGACTCCAGTAGGAGTGCAGGAGTGGTTGCAGCGAATCCTGTCTGTGTGGAGTTTGATTTCTGCCCCGTGTATGTGTGGAGTTTTCACAGGGTTTAATACATACAGTTACATTAAACACAATCAAGGATTTTTTTTATATAAACAATTTAAACAAACTATGAAATACAGCCAGTTTAATTTAATAGAAATGATAATTTTAGATATTTTTTATATTTTTATTTTAAGCAGCAAAATTTAATTAAAATAATGAATCAAAATGGTATAAATAATGTTTTAACATAGAAGCATAACCCAGGAGATGTCTAAATAAGATTAAAAAATACTTACAAAATAAACTTTGTGTGCTTAGTTAGAATTTAAACAAATAAATAAATAAATAAATACATTTATTTTAATTGAATTAATTAAATGAAAGAAAGAAAGAAAGAAAGAAAGAAAGAAAGAAAGAAAGAAAGAAAGAAAGAAAGAAAGAAAGAAAGAAAGAAAGAAAGAAAGAAAGAAAACAAAATGCTACAGATCTGATACTCAGGAGCAAATCATGCACCACTTTTAGACTGGATATTATGTGGACAAAAAGTAATAAGTAAGTGAACAAACAAACAAATAAATTAAGAAAACATTTCCTGTGACAAACAGCAAGTTTTTGGAACTTGTAATATACATTTTTTTATACTTCATTATATTCAATCAATGTTTATCAAACAAAATATAAATTATGAGAACTAATAATTATCTGATAGGTAAGAGTTTAGTATTTGTATTTTTACTGACAATTTCTATCCTGCTATGTGTAATCTTCTTCTTCTTCTTTCAGCTGCTCCCATTCATGGTCGCCACAGGGAACATCCGTCTCCATACTGTCCATACCCCCTGTCCTCTACATCTGCCTCTTTCAAACTACCTGCATGTCTTCCCTCACCACATCCATAAACCTTCTCCTTGGCCTTCCTCTTTTCCTTCTTCCTGGCAGTTCCATCCTCAGCATTCTCCTACTGATATACCCCATGTCCCTCCTCTGTCCAAACCATCTCAATCTCACCTCTCTTACTTTGCTCCAAAACATGCGCTGTCCCTCTCATAATGTGTAATGAAAAATAAAAAAACAAGAACATAACAGATTAATATTTTTCTAAAAAGATTATATTAATAAAAAGTAAAAAGAATTAGGGCAAAGAAAAAGGGCTGGATCAACCATGATAAATTTAAAAAAGCATGTTGATTTAAACATGTCCAGAGAAGGACGGGACCTGAAGTTGGGTGACATCAAGTTTTTTTCCAAATCCTATACTGTACTTAACAGGAATCTCCTTCAAATAGAGCTCAAGCCTTATACAATATAAATCACTACATGGGCATTTGACAGATTATATAGCTCAAGATATTTTCTTGCCATTTGTCACAGTGCAGCCACGGCTACCTTTTAAAACGTTCAGACTGATAATGTAGCCAACATTCGTCACTGTGACTGCAGGCAGGTTTGATTTGTAGTGTCTAAAGTGATGTTTGAGTGGCCATTATTCAGGTAGAAAATCTACTTTCTCGCTGCTTTTGATAAGTGATAAGGTGTGAAGTCATTTTAAATGCAGGGGTAATACTGTACATGATAAAATGGACGAGTATGAGGCAACTTTGCAGATGAAGTACGGCTGATCAAAATAATCAGTCAGACTGAAGAGAGAGATTAAGCGACTAGGAAGAATCCTGGGATTTTACTCATAATCTTCTGCTAGAGGAAAAAAAGTTAAACAGTAGCTCATCTCCGTCACTACAGCATTGTTAATAATGCCTAAAAGCTTTGTTATAATAAACTCCACTCTTGTGGGAAGATGTTGTACTGGATTTTGGAGTGTGCTTGTGGAGATTTGTGCTCTTTCAGCCACAAGGGTGTTAGTAAAGTCATATGTAGGTGAGGCGAGGAAGCCTGGAGTCCAGTCAGCATTTTAATTTATTCCAAATGTATTCAAAAAGGGAACATTTCAGAGCGCTATGGCAGGCCAATCAAGATCCTTTCCCTCCAAACCATATCTTCATGGAGCTTACTTTGTGCACAGGAGCATTGTCATGCTGGAACAGGTTTGGGTCTCATAGTTAAGTGAATGGAAAATGTAATGCTACCCCATCCAAAGGCATCCCGTACAATTGTGTGGATCTAACTTTGCATATTTGTGGTAACAGTTTGGGAATAAAATTGCACACAATATGGCTGGAAAAGTCGTGTCTCAATTCTATTTTCCAATAATAGTAAAGGGCACATTATATATTTTGAATATATTTTTTTTTTTTGTAAAGCTGCTTTGTAACAATATTCGTTTGTTAAACTTACTGTATACAAAAATGTAATTAAATGAGAAAAAAAAAGGCTGTGGATATTTACTTTCTAAATTGGACTGAGCCTGGCACGGTTGTCCCTGTCTTATTACAGGAACAGAAGTGTGTGGAAAAAGACTGAAGAATGACTTCCGATTGATATCACTGTACAAATAACAGTTAAACCTGAGCCATATAAACTACGCTGCTGACAGGTGGGGAGTCGTACTGTAAAAAAAATAAATAAACCCACACGCTGAATCCACAAAGCCAACAGCATTGTGGACGACCCCACACACCCCTCACACACACACACTTTGCATTCTTCTACCATCGGAAAAGAGGTTTCGAAGCATTCAGGCCTCACATCCAGACAACAGTTTGCAACAGTTTTTTTTTCTCAAGCCATCGGGCCCCTAAACACACAAAACTAAACTGTACCAAACTCACACAAACTCAACTGTGTGTTACTGAACTGTACAAGTTGAACTCAACACACACCCATTACTCATCTTAATCCATTCCACCACCTATCTTATATTTATATTTAATTATATTATACAGTTTACATGCTGTTTTTGTGCTAAATTGTGTTTATCTTTACAAATACACTCTTGTTTATAGACTAATAGCACATTACTGTATAATCATAGTATACAATAGGTTTACTGGTCAACGTTATTTTGTATTCTGTGGTGTGTATCTTACCCACACTGTCTTGTGTTGTCTGTCCACACTGTTCTTTGTCTGCACTGTTTGCACTCGGTTGCACACAATGCACTTTATGTGGCGAGGACACTTACTTTTGTCCTTAACTCTGTGTTCTGTTATGTAACTTTATGTTGTGTGTTGTAGCTCTATGTTGTTTAATGAAGCACCAGGGTTCTGGAGGAACATTGTCTCATTTCATTGTGTACTGCGTCAGCTTTATATGGTAGAAATGACAATAAAAGCTTCTTGACTTAACTTGACTTGACTTGATTAGATAGTAATGTGGAAACCTGTGGCTCTAAAAGGGTTTAATTTCAGTTGTATGTATTTTTAAAGGACAATTGCAGAAACACTTCCTCATAAAAAATAATTACACACACACACACACACACACACACACACACACACACACACACACACCTTTTACCAAGTGTTAACTTGTTGCCTCAATCAGTTTAATCAAACAAACATTGCTCCTGCATCACTTCACCATCTGTTCCGCTGCTTGTTTTTTTCCACCACCCTGACTAGTGCATATTCCAACATAATATTTAATTTTTTTTTTTTATAAAATAACTTTCTAATCACATTCTAGTCTTTAATCTGTTGAACACATAATGTACTGACTTTCTAGCCAACATTCAGAACCGTTTCTAATAATGTTTTATTGCTTTCTAATAATGTTTTATAAAAAGCTGCTTTCTGCAATTCTCAGAACAAGTACACGACCATGCATTCCAACTGCTTCCAAAACGTTTGTAATGGATAAATTTGGCTATTTAAGACACATAAAATCCTCAACAAATGTTACACAAATTTGACTTCTTTTTTGTTCTTGGGTATACGACCGAACCTAACATTTATGACCTAAATACAAATCAAATTCACCAAACAGAACTTTGGATTTTAAATCTGTGCAAAAGGAAACAAAAATAATAAACAAATATAATAAACAAATAAATAAAACCTAGAACAAAATCAGCTCAACCTTTCTTTGCGTCAATATCTAAACATTTTTTTTACATTCTTCTAATAAAATCAGTAGATCGTCAGAGTCCAAAACCAATGGTCCAAAAAACTCAGGGCCCCATCGATTGAAGGTCCAGATTAAACCAATGGAAAAACAGACCTCTTTTGAATATTTACAGAATTTAAGATGTGAGAAAAGAAAGAAAATGTAGATATTTATCCAGCTTACCTTTTCAGCCACATGATTGAGAAATTTTTTGGTTAACAGAAATAAGCTATGTTATGATTGCAATAGTTTTCATTGTTAGGTTTTATCATTGCTAAGTATTTAGCAGGATTAGTTTGGTGCATATAATGCTTCACATACAGTATCTGTAAGCAAAACCTATGTGACGTGCTTCATTACAATAACCCACTTGGTATTCATCAGACATGAAGTAACTCTAATCCTCATGTAATGACTTGTCGAAAAGCATCAACACTGATGCGCTAACATCACTGAGCAGGGACAACCGACATGCCTTTGAAGTGTCTAAATGTGTTTAGCCATTGCTAACCTCAAGAGGTGAAGCCTGAAAGATACTGATCAGAATGATCACAAGGATTTGAAGACAGGATAAAGAACGTCTCTAGGTTACGTATGTAAGCCTAGTTTCCTGAGGGAACGAAACACTGCGTCGCAACGCTTTGGGAACGCTTCCGCGTTGATCATGCTTTGAATCACGTGTGAAATCTGGCCAATGGATAGACGAAGTAGAGTAGAGACGCGAGTACAATAAGCCACAATAGCGAACACGTAACCTTTCAGGGTCGAGGGAATTAACCCTGCCGCACTGTTACTGCAGGAACTACAGCACTGAACCAACCAGGCAGTTAACTGCATTCAAGTGCTGTACAGACGCCATTTAGCGGCGTTCGACATTCTTGTAGAGGGAGCTCTGGATTGGAGAATAGTTTCCACTAACCTCGGTAGAGAGACCAGCTGCTAGGAACTGTGCCTCCCTCTGCCTGGGAAAGAAGATCCCTCCTAGGTGGAATCTCCCAAAGAGGTTCCTCAAGGAGGGACACCAGGTCCACAAACCATGGTCTGCCCATCCATCGAGGGGCCACCAGGAGACGGACTCCATTCCGGTAAACTCTCTCCAGAACTCCCGGAAGCATTGCAATAGGGGGAAAGGCATACAGGCGTAGCTTTGGCCACGTCTGTACTATGGCATCCAGCCCCAAGGAGCTGGGTGAGCAACCGCTGCCATTTCTGCTTCACCACCTAGTGGTGGAGCCTTTATTCCCCGGGCCACGCCTCGAGAAGGCGTCTGCTCCCTGATTTAGGTACCCAGGAATGTAAGCAGCCCTCACTGAGAGCAGTCTTCCCTGGGCCCACAGGAGGATCTGCCGTGCCAGCCTCTTTAGGGGCGAGATCGCAGACCCCCCCCCGATGGTTGATATAAGAGACCACCGATGTGTTGTCCGTACGGATCAGCACATGGTGATCCCTCAGGTCTGGGAGGAAGTGGTAAACACAGCCAACATATACAGGCAGTTTATGTGCCATGTGAGATGCAGCCTGCTCCACCGACCTTGGCCACTCATGACTGCCCCCCACCCTATAAGGGACTCATCCATCATTAACATTATGCAATGACAAGCAGCTCCCAGGATGGGTCCTTGAGACAGGAAGGCAGGTTAATTCCACATATCTAAGACTTAAAGGACTCGCCGCAAGATCTTGATAGTGCGAAGTGGGTTGCTCTTGCGGGAGAACCCTCTGTCTCTAAACCACCACTGGAGGGGTCTGATGTGTAGGCCAAGTTGAATCACACTGGACGCTGCTGCCACTCTCTTGACTGCAGTAAGGATAGCCTCGATCCTAGGCTGTGTAAATCCCACACTACGCCTAAGAAGGTGGTTCTCTGTTCTCTGGAGAAAGCACACTCTTCTTGGCATTTAGTCTTACCCCAGCTTCTTCATACAGAAGAGAACAATATAGTGATGCCGGACTGCCAGAAGCTCTGATCAAGCTAAAATCAACCAATTGTCGATATGGTTTAAAATGCGGATGCCCTGGAGTTTTAGGGGGTCAAGGCCTCATCTATGCACTTCGTGAAGGTGCGAGGTGAGAGCGCAAGGCCGAACCAGAGGACCCGATATTGGTTAGCTTTGCCCCCGAAAGCAAACTTTAGGAACCGCCTGTGACCTAGAAGGATGCATATGTGGAAGTATGCGTCCTTTAGATCTATCTAAAGGACCCTTAGGTCTGCCGACTCCTTGGGGTTGGGCCTAGAGCACTTTGGGCCCTTTGGCCCCGGGTGGCAACGCTCTGTTTTTGCTTCGCGATGCCCGGTAACTCCGGGCTGAGGCTGCGCTTGACAGTAGCCCCTTGGGAGCGCAGAAACGCAGCTGTTTCTTCGTCTCCTGGAACTTGCCGATGACGGCACCCATAGCATTGTCAAACAAGCCAGAAGGGACCATCGGTCTATCCAACAATATCCCAATAATTCCACGAATACCTCAATCATGCATCCACCAATCCTTCAATCAATCTATCAAATTAGCAGTGCATCCATCAATCAAGTTATCAAATCTTTAAACTAATGCAGCCATTAATCTACCACACCAATAAAATCAATTCATCAATCTATCAACTCTTCAACCTTTTAACACATCAATTAATCAATTAATTTCTTAAACTATCACATCGTCCAACAATCATTTGATCAAGTTATAAATTCCTCAATGTGTCCATCAATCTAGTTATCAATTCTTCAAACTATGAGTGCATTCACCAATCCAGCCATCAACCTCATTATTATTATTATTATTATTATTATTATTAATATTATTTTATTTATTTATTGCAGATTCCATGCTGTTTGCCATTTATAAAATATATAGCAAGATTATTTCAAAAGAAAGAAAGAAGGAGAAAGGGATTTTTCTTTTTTAAAGACATGTATGAATATTTTTGTTGTGATGGTAAAATCATAAGGATGATGATGATGATGATGATGGCTTTTAAGTGCCTCAGCTTTAAAGCAGTTGTGTTGCGCAGCTGGAGTGCAGTCTGTGACACTGACTGTGTGAGAATGATTAATGCTCACTTCATTAAATCATCATACATCATTAACTGGAGCCTGGTTAAAGCCTGGCTGTGAAGATCTGCGACGGTATGCATAAAAGTTTCATCTTATGCTGCAAAAGAAATATTGGAAAGCGGGGAAATCCATTCCTGCACTTTGTTTTCATTCTCTTTGCTGTGTGTTACTGATACAGATTAGAATTATGTTTAATTCAATTAAGTTTTATTTTTACAGTGGTGTGAAAAAGTATTTTTTTGCATGTTTGTCACACTTTAATGTTTCAGATCATCAAACTAATTTAAATATTAGTAAAAGATAACACAAGTGAACACAACATGCAGTTTTTAAATAAAGGTATTGATTATTAAAAGAAAACAAAATCCAAAACTACATGGCCTGTGTGAAAAAGGGTTTGCCCCTAAACCTAATAACTGGTTGGGCCACGCTTAGCAGCAACAACTGCAATCAAGCGTTTGTGATAACTTGCAATGAGTCTATAACTGCACTGTGGAGGAATTTTGGTCACTCATCTATGCTGAATTGTTGTAATTCAGCCACATTGGAGGGTTTTGGAGCATTAACCTTCTTTTTAAGGTCATGCCACAGCATCTCAATAGGATTCAGGTCAGGACTTTGACTAGGCCACTCCAAGTCTTCATTTTGTTTTTCTTCAGCCATTCAGAGGTGGACTTGCTGGTGTGTTTTGGATCATTGTCCTGCTGCAGAACCCAAGTTCGCTTCAGCTTGAGGTCATGAACAGATGGCCGGACATTCTCCTTCAGGATTTTTTGGTAAACAGCAGAATTCATGGTTCCATTTATCACAGCAAGTCTTCCAGATCCTTAAGTAGCAAAACAGACCCATCACACTACCACCACCATATTTTACTGTTGGTATAATGTTCTTTTTCTGAAATGCGGCATTATTTTAGGGCAGACGTAATGGGACACACACCTTTCAAAAACTTAAACTTTTGTCTGTCCACAGAGTATTTTCCCAAAAGTCTTGGGGATCATCAAGATGTTTTTTTTGCAAAACTAAGACGAGTCTTTATGTTCTTTTTGTTCAGCAGCAGTTTTCCTCTTGGAACTCTGCCATGCAGACCATTTCGCCCGATCTCTTTCTTATGGTGGAGTCATGAACACTGTCCTTAACTGAGCCAAGTAAGGCCTGCAGATCTTTGGATGTTGTTGTGGGGTCTTCTGTGACCTCTTGGATGAAACCCTTTTTCACATCACTGTGTCCCAAAGACACTTTACAAAGACAAATAGGTTATAAAAAATATATAATTTATCCCCAGTGAACGACAGTGGCAAGGAAAAACTCCCGGAGATGGCATGAGGAAGAAACCCTTAGAGGAACCAAATTCAAAAGGGAACCCATCCTCAACTGGGTGGCACAGAATGTCCATTCATTACAGTTCTATCATTCTATCATTGTTGAAGTGTACTGTTCAGTAAACTGTTCCCTAATGAGTGCTTTACAAGGAAGTTTTTTTCCTATCTTAGACAGTAGAAGCATAGGTGTGTTTCTCTTTAATCATATAGGAAAGTTTGGCCTTGTGTTCATCACACATTAACTGGAGCTATTTATATTATGAAGAACTCCATCGGCAAACCAGCAGCAGTGTGCTCAGGGTGCTAATTAACTTCCATGTAAAGAGTTCAGCTTGTCGTTTCTCTCAGCTCGTGTCTTGAGGCGTTACGCTTTTTAGACTTCTTCCTGTTTTTTGTTTTTTCTGCTTAGGGATAAAGCCGGACTTGAATTCGATCTCTGAGGTCATAAACATGAAGCTCAAACAAGTCCAGGGCCACAAGGGAACTGTTTTAATGACAGATTTTTTTGCCAAGCGAAGATATTTCAGTTACAAAAAAAAATGTAATAAAATATGAAATAAACAAAAAATAAATCTAAATAAAAGATGAAAAGTATAAATAAATAGATATATTTAATTAATTGAAACGAAATAAAAATAAACCCTCATACATACTGCTCTTATGTGATAAGTGGGGAACAAAGCTACAGCCATGGCTAAGGCACAACAGTGTGTGTATGTGTATGGGGTTGTTAAATCACTTCAGCACAGTACACAAATGATTTATCATCTTTAAGTTCAACAACTGAAGATTTGTTCTCACACAAGTCTGGGTCTGGGCCATGCGAGTTCCTTTCCAAGCACATACAGTACTTTAATACATTGTGTGTGTGTATAGGTGTTGCATGTGACCAGTGCAAAGGGGAGAAGTGCTGCATCATGAATCACGAGAAGTTTATACCGCTCCTTACAAAGTTGTTTTGTTTTGTTTGGAGAACACTTAGCATTGTGCAAACAGAAATTCCTCTGAAGAGTTTGTTTGTACATCACCCAGAAATAGGTGGCTTCAAAACCAGACATCGTAATTCATATCACACTCGTGCCTAATGGCTTGTGAGTAATAAGGAAGAATAAAAGGTTTCATGTTCCCCTCAAACCCCCGTGCACCGGTAGGAATTTTGAATTGAGAGGATGTTTCTCTCCGAGGGAAGGTGGAGTTTTGATTAAATATTTTTTTTTCTTGTTCTTCTTTATATTATTATTATTAGCATTATTTCCACTATTACTACAGACAGTTCTTAAAGCTCCAAACAAAAGGATGGATGGAAAAAAAGTAAAAAAATGATGGAAGGCTTATTAACTCCTGTGTAAGCACTCACGCAGGGGACGATGAATTTACAGAGCGTTGTGCCAGACATAACGTACAAGAGACAGAGCGAGTGAGCGAGTGATGAAGAATTAGGAAAGAGCAAAACCAAACACTAAGACGGCATCCGGAAATGGCGTGGATGTCACTGCTCTGGAGTGAAAAAAGACTCCCAGCTGCTATAATAGTGCTGCTGTCCAGTAACAACACATGCCACTTTCCCTGCGTAGCTTAAGTCAACTTTCCAACTCATTAGCTGTGACACATATTGGTGAGAAAGTCTTTTTTTGACCTGACACATGTTTTTTTTTTTAATTCATCAGAATTTTCTTTAATCATGGTGTAATGTGTGAGTGTGATCTTTATTATTCACTTGATTGCAGTGATGTAACCAAGATGCAATTATGATCCATAAAAAAACCATTTATACAAGAATGGGTGGAGAAACTAGGAAAAACAAGAATCATGCTGCAGAGCTTTACTGCATACATTTCCCATTCGTACACTATACGGACAAACGTTTGTGGACACCTAGCCATAAGATTCGTATGTGCTTTTTCAATCCACATTTAGTCCCGTTTGCTGTTCTTTTTGCTATGTTTCACTAGATTTTGGAGTGTGCTTGTAAAGATTTGTGGTTGTTAAGCTACAAGGGCATCAGGTACTGATCCAGGGTTAGGAAGCCTGGGGTGCTGTCAGCCTTTCAATCATCCCAAAGATGTTCAACAGGGTTGAGTTCAGATATCTGTAGCAAGCCACTCAAGATCTTTCGATCAAACACATTTAAACCATGGAGCTCGTTTTGTATAAACCATATCTTCATGGCACTGTTTTGGTTACACTTATTTACCTCAAAACCGATTGTTGTTTTGTACCTAAGTTTATCAGAGTGCATTTTAAGAGTTAGTTTGTCCTTAAGGATGACAGACTTTTACAATCATGTCCCAGGTGCCTGGCTGATGGATGAGGAATCAAGAAGACATCTTTTGAATATTTGGGATTTACTTAATTACTTAATAGAGGGCTTTAAAACACTGTGACTTTCTTGGAATATTAAAATGAAACACAAGAGTTTGTGGACACCTGACCATATGATTTGAAAGTGTGTTCTTAACAAATTCTGGTTTTGTTTGTGGTTATAATAACCTCCACTCTTCTGGGAAGATGTCCCACTAGATTTTGGAGTGTACTTGTGGGGATTTGTGCTCACAAGGGAGTATAGTCAGGTACTCATGAAGATTAAGGAGGTCTGGCATTTTCTTTTTCTGTGTTTTTGCTGCTTTAAAGCTAATTTTACTTTTTGTGTGGCTCCGCCCTCCACTCGCGAACCGGCTCTCGTCCACACGCCCCGTAAGTTGGGGACTACCTGTGCAAATTAACTGCTATTTTCCATTATTACCTTCACAGTCCATGACAGCTTTACCTTGTCAGTGTTAGTTAATGACTGCTATATTAAATATTAAGCGCGATAATTCAAAGCTAGGAGGAAGGTGACAGGAAGCTGTCACAAGTTGTGGAGTAACAATTTTTTCTACATTCGAGTTACAAGGATGTGAAAAATGTTGGTTAATTCAATCATTTTCAGAGCAAAAAGGCCAGTGTTAGAAATAGAAATGAGATAATAGAAATGAGATAATTCATACAGACACACACATCACACAAACAATTGTTATGATTAACCATGATAAGCGGTGAGGGGTTACACAGTTTTCCAAGTGGGGTCTATGCTGCCCGAGTCAGAAGGTGAAAGCGTGTTTGTCCTCTGAGGTGTTTGTTCATTTGCATGTGTCTAAGAGATGGATGGTGTACAAACCCCAGTGCATTGACCTCTCGCCTCTGTCTGCATGCTAAATATTGACTTGGCGTGTCCAATTCCTGACATGTGTTAACACTCGTAACGCTTGTCTGTGTGTTTGTGTTTGTCCATCTGTCATCTCTTGTGAGCGCCTCCGATAAAGACAGGGTGGTTGTCTTCCTTTCTTCCTACAGATTAATGCTGTATAATTGTGCGTTGTAGGCGTGAACATGCTGATGAGGCAAAACTGATTGTAATAGCACTCGCTGAAAACGCTGTAATTGTAATTGCTGGCTTAAACCGTGTCCCAGAGGCACAACACAATTTGCAAAACAAAGCAGCAGATTAGAAAATCTGAAGTCACAAAAAAGGAATTATTTCTCAACAATTTCAAATAGACAAAAGTATGTCGATAAAAGTAATGGGACACCTGACTTTTCCAGTCATATGAGGTTCTTCCCCAAAGCATTACCACAAAGGTAAGCAATTTTAATAGGATGCTGTGACCTTGAACTTTCCCTATACTAGGAGACTCAAACCTGTTCCAGCATAAGAATCCCCCTGTGCATAACCCCATGTCCTTAAAAATATAGTGTACATGGGTTGGAGTAGCAGATCTTGCCGGTTGTCATAAAGCTCTGACCTCAACCTGTTAAACAGGCCACCCCAGGCCTCCTGACCCTACATCAGTACCTAATTTTACTATAACCCATGTGACTGGATGAGCACAAATCTCCACAAGCAAACAAAAATAAAAAAAAAAAAGGATAATTTTGATTGTGCAATATGGCCACCTCAGTAAAGTAACAGTGTCATAAAGCCATCTGTTAAGTCATGTCTACTTGATTCCTCATCTTTCAGCCAGTTACCCAGGACATGACTGTAAAAAACTGTCATCTTCAAGGACAAACAAATTCTTAAAATGCTCTTTGATAAATTTAGCCAATCGGTTTTGAGGTAAATAAGAACAACGAAAGCAGACGTCTTTTATTTTGGTGTTCGATGCAAGTATACAGCATAAAAGCTCAACCTATTCCATCTGAAACCAAACAAAAGTTTGTGTTTTTAAATCAGGGCTGACTGAGAAGCCTAATTGATATCATTATATCCATGGAGAATTTTTAGCTTTACAATGCTTTCTAAAATATAAGTTGAATCAATTTATCTTGTAAACAGATACCGTCTGTCAAAATGTCAATTATTCTGTGTGTTATTCCTCTTGTTCTTGTTGCCGTTGATTATCTGGTGATTAACTTTCAATACATGTACTTGATCCACAATACACTAAAGACACTAAAGAACATCAGCAATTTAGTAAAATGTAACAAAAAATATTTGCAAGCATTTTCTTTTTTTCTTTTTCAAAATCCTTGTCGTGAAGTGTAAGAAAAAACTACAGCAGTGATGTTTGCATACAATCCACATGGATCGTTTCTGAATTGGCAAAATACTCGTCTCCCTTATTTGTACTGCTTCTTAATTCCGACTGAAACCAAGCAAAAGTGGGCGTATCCAAATAGGCAAAAAAATCGTTTTTAACTCTGCCTTTTCTTATATTTTTTAATATCCGTTTTTTAACACTTGAAGGGTCTGAAGAGTCATGAAGTGCAATCATTTTATAAAAAGATTAACCTTGTTCGCTGAAGCAAGTTCATATTTAAATATGCCAAAAAAGCGAAAAAAACCACTTACATGCTGCAGCGGAACATTAGACTTTTTTTGTTCAGGTTATGACATTTAATCTCTCCGAATTTTCAAAATGTTGAGCTAACTATTGAGCTTGTTCGGTATTGCAAGTTTGTTTACAAAATCTCGGAAGATGCTCTTCACCACATAGACGTCAAATATAGGACAAATGTTCAAAGTTGCTTCTAACCTACATTTTCTAATTCTCAAGTCATTTCAATAGATAGCTGCTCTCACAATAGTATTGTGCATTAATGTATGTTGTTACCGTTTTCATTGTTAACATGAATTGATGAAGGATTTGTAGGCAAGATAACTGACATCATTTAAACCTAATAATAAACAATCATTTTTGTACAAAGAACAAAAAGTTACATAAATGTTGGTGTGCGTCCTGAAACAAGATGCCTATTTCAAAATTTGGGAAGGAGTCTACAGTGTCAGCTCGGTAACAGTTAATACGGTTTTTCACTTTTCGTTTGCTTGACAAGCCTCATGACAAAGTGGGCTTTTGTCTTATTAACTGGAAGAGATAAACAGAGGCAGATGAAAGAGTGTCTGTGTATAGCTTCCAGGAACTATGAACTTGATTTATGAATGCTCCACAACCTTAAAAGTAAATTTTGGCCTGACTTTTTAAAATACAAAATTGTAACGTGATCAAATTTCTGTAGTATTAAATATATCAGAACAGAAAATCTGCAGGTTCTGATTATTTTCATATAAAGCACGCTCCAAGAACCATTTTAATTCATTCTTTCTAAAATCAAACGACAAAAGACATTTTTCCATTACAATTCTTCAGACTTTTTTGGCAGGTTATATATTTAGAAACGAATCAATAATAATTCCGAATTATTGATAAATGTCTTCAGATGACATGAAACATTCGCCTCCCAATGAAGCCGCACAAATCTCATCTTCACATCTAATAGAACTGATGAAGCTAGTGAGGTCTGTCCCTGTCCACAGTCTCTGTCTGCTTTTCCTCTCTTAACATTATTAAATATGATTTCACATCGGCTAATCACATCTGCAAATATCCCTGTTAGTTATGAGTTCCTAATCAGCCATGCACGACGCAATGGTATTTACTGTCTGAGTTATTTTTAGGTCTTCCATAAAAAAAAGACAATATCGTTAACCAAACTCACCATCGTCTGGGTCGTGGAAGATATTAAGATTATAAATAAGGAGACCCTGATAGAATTTACATGGACAAAAATGGGTGCATGTGGTAGATATAGAGGACAAATCAGTGAGATCAGTGCTTAAAGATGTCAAAAAGGTTTTAGGGGGATCCTGATGGTATGGGGAAGAAATTGAACTTTTAGAGGAGTGGAGGGAATGTCTCTTGAATTTATACTTATGAAATATGAGCCCAAAGTATGCATCATAAGCATAAACAGATAAATAAATTATAAGTTCACAAAAAAATCAATAATAAACTAAATGAAAAAGGAACAACATCCAAACACCACAAATGAGTTACATTAGTACTGTACATTGTCGCAAACACGTCTATGATTACAAGTAATTAGTGTTTATTTGCAGCATTGTCATTTCATTTTAGAGCACTCCTGAGGGACATCATCATCAATTCAAGGAAACATTGGTCCCTCTTGTAGAACAGCATTATCACAATCCTTCTAAGACAACAGGATTCAGGTCAGGAAATTGACAAAGCTAGGTAAAGTCTTTTTGAGTTAACTTGGTTGTACATTTGGGGTCTTTCTCTTTTTGAAACATTCCTCTTCAGCCCAGATTCAGTTTCCTGATAATAGTGAATTCACCTCTAGTATATCCCATTACACCTTTCCATTCAACTTTTTCAGAGCTGAATTACTGGCAAGGCACTTTAACTAAGGTATAGGACCAGGTGTCTTGCATTGCATACATGTAACTCTTGTTCTTGCTGCTTTCAGGTTATCCTGCAACTCTTTTTGCATAACTAATGGGTTGTCTTATTTATCATTAGCCTTTTAGTGTGCGGTGAAATCCTGAGTGGTTCATTTGTCTGGAGATGATTAGTTGCGAGACCATTTGCATATCATCAAACAAATTGTACTGACAGGGACAATTAAGCTCTTTGCTATCACTCTGTAACTTTTTCCACTTGAGTGTTGATTAATAACTTAGTCCATGAGACCTTTAGGAAACTCCTTTACATTCAAACTGTCTTTCATAAATATACTTAGCAGCATCTAAAACTCTCTTTTTATATAAACCCTTTACATATAGCATCAAGACAACTTGTCTCAATCACAGCCTGGGCATTTACTCAGGCTTGATGCACAATCAGCTGCTTTCAATGTACAATTTGCATTACATCGATGTGATCATTACCATATTCTACTAGTAACCAAAGCCTGAAAAACTTCAACACCACATGTGTTTTAGTCTGAACACAATAACTGACTTCACTGGCTTTAAATCATACAAACCACTGATCAGCAAACTCACACACTCACATTGAAACTCTATGAATAAAAGATGATTCCTCACCTTTGGCATGGTCTTGAATGATGAAGTGTTCAAAGATTCACACTTCATTTCTTTCATGTTTGCTTTTAAAACAGCAGAACGTGGCATTGAACAGACTCACCACATGATCCATGATATGACACTACCAGAAGCTGTTAAGGACAAGAACCTTGTTTTCAAAAAAGCTCCAAGAGGAAAATGTAAATAAAATATGATCGTTCTCTTTAGTTGTGCTGGTCCCCTGATATCGGAGTAGTGGAGCTAAAAGGGAGCTATCTTTAAAAGATATGTTCTACAATTTTCAGTATTCTGATGATAGTCAGGCTGAGGGTGACACCTTTAATGAAAAATAGGAACAAATAAATATTTTAAATAAATATTAAATAAATAAATTAAAAATTGTTATTTGTTATAAGTGCATTGAGAACATACATTTCAGACCAAAACCCTTATATCCTCAGTTTGCCAATTACAAATTGGAATTCGACTTATTTATCAGAGTAGCAAGTGAGGTAAATCTGTCCCATCTCCACTTAAAAACTGCCCAATCACCACGATTGTTAACACTTAACCTTAACTTATTAACACTTAACCTGACATCCTGACAAACTACTACTCAAAAACTGCCCAGTCACCACTCAATACTTGACCAAACACCAATCATTACCTGACCAATCGTCTCTAAAATCCTTGCTATTCACCATTTAAAACCTAACCACTCAAAACTTGCTCGATCACCAGTAAACATCTGATCATCACCACTAATAACCATTTAAAGCCTGACTAATCAATAGCCAAAACCCGACCACTCACCACTAAAAACCTGACCATCACCAATAAAAACCTGTCCATTATTACTAATAACCACTAAAACCCTGACTCTCACTACTAAAACCATTTAAACCCTGACTATCTGCACTAATAACCACAAGACCTGACCAATCACCATTTGAAGCCTGATTATCACCACAAATCACCGCTCAAAACCTGACCATCACCACTAATCAAAGCTCAAAACCTGACCATCACCACTAAAACAACTCAAAACCTGACCCATCGCCACAAATCCCTGCTTTAAACCTGACCATCACCACGAATCACCGCTCAAAACCTGACCATCACCACTAATCACAGCTCAAAACCTGACTATCACCATGAATCACTGCTCAAAACCTGACCATCACCACGAATAACTTATCAAAACCTGTCCATCACTACCAATCAGCGCTCAAAACCTGACCATCGCCACTATCCATCGCTCAAAACTTGACCATCACCACTAATCACAGCTTAAAATCTGACCATCACCATTAATCACCGCTCAAAACCGGACCATCACCACGAATCACCGCTCAAAACCTGAACATCACCAGTAATCACCGCTCAAAACCTGACCGTCACCACGAATCATCGTTCAACACTTGATTAATGCCACTTTAAACATGCTGTCTCACAATTATTCAGTACTTAAATCCTGAATAACACCACTAACACTAACATTTCTAAATGATGTAGGTACAGAATAAAACATATTAAATGCATGCAATTACTTACTTAACATCAATGGAATATACAAAAAAAATAACCTGTGCACATGAAATAAATAAGCAGCTCCTTCTTGTATGTACAACACTGCAGCTAGTTCCAAATTGTTTGTATGAAAGTGTCCCTGCAGGCTGAACTGAAAAGATCAGTCAGTGCAGAATTGGTTCCAGCGTTGATTGCTGTGTCCGAATGAAATATTAATGAACTTGCCGCTGCAGGCTCTGAGATACCTCAATCCCATGATGGAACGTGTCGATAATCAGTTATAGAAAATATACCACGATATTGGCAACATTGCTACTTAAAGGATCTTGGCATTTCCTGTTGGCTGCATTAATGATTACATGCACTGACATTTAAAAAGTGTTTTTATTAACAGTTCTTCCAGCTTTATGACAGCAGGGTCTCAGGCCTCACCTGTGTGTCTCTGAGCTCAGTTTAAGTCTTTCTGAATCCTGTTGAATCCTGTTAGACTGTTGGAGTGTGCATGACTATACAAAATTCTAAATCGAATGTTCCAGTTCGTCCACTGTTTTGACTTGAGAGGTTTTGGGAAAAATAAAATAAATTTTTATTCGTTTATTTTACAAGCCAATGATAGGAACTAAAATAATTGCAAGTCACTCTGAATAAGGGTGTCTGCCAATTGGCATAATTATATTCGAGTTCACATGCTAACGTAGGTATAAGGAAGTGGTAGCTCAGTTTTTAACACATTAAGACTTAAGAAAGCCGGCCACTCTGGTATGAACATATTCCATACATATTCCATAAAGCTAAATATCTTCGCCATCTTAAAAATGCTTGCACAGTGATTAAAAATTGAACATTTGTATCCCTCTATCTACATCAGCTTGTCAATTACACATTCTTTGTCATGCCGCACTGTTGTCACTGTCACTGCGAGAGATACCAGCAGCGACAGCTCCTCCTCCTCATTCTCATTGCTCTCATTGCTCATTCAATTTAAAGGAATAGACAGTAAATAAGCCATTATTGGAAATACCACAGGTTAATGTTTAATTGTGGAGGAGCAAGTTTTGGAAAATGTTAGAATTTGCCAATATATAGTAAATGAGAAGCGTTTTAAAGCATGTTTTAATCAGATCTGTCCAGATTATTGTGGACGCAGGCTTAATTGTCTGGTAGCCCAAAATTAAAAACTGGAAAATGGAACTTACCACATTTTAGGTATAGGGAAAGTACAGGGGTATGTGGTGGGTGGCACAGGAAAAGAAAATTTTGGAACTGGGAGTTGGCGAGCCTGTGGCATTGGTAATTGTTTGGAACCAGTGCGAGCTCGTTTAGAAGCCCTTGCCATTAGTTATAATGGAGTGGTGTAGTGGTGTGCAATGTGCGTTCACTGTAAAACCTTTTATAAGAATTGCGGTAATGCGAATGCTGTGCAAAGGGAAATTCTGCATCATTACCAGTTAGGACGTCATGATTGGGTCCCGTCCGCTAATTTAGATCAAATGTGTTCAGCCTTGAAAAAAAGAAGTCCCACGCATCGTCGCTGTTTGTTGAGCTGTTTCTTCAAAATTACGCAGCCATGATACAATCATGGTAACTCATGTCAATGTTCTAAACAATTTCTGGTAATAACAAAGAAATTCCCTTTGAGCAGCACTCACGCTATCACCATTCCAGGAAAAGATTTGACAGCGAACGCTCAATGGGTACTAAATGAGCTCGCACCGATTCCAAACAACTCCCATGTCCTAGCATTGCCAGCTCCTTCTTTCAAAAGTTCCCGTTTCTCTGCGCCGGTTTGTAGTCAGGAAATGTAGCCATTAAAAACTACAAGTAATAAACACTTTTTCACAGTGCTGAGTGTTGAACTCTGCATTAAACTACATAATCACCTAGAAATCTTCAACATTTACTTTTATTTATTATTATTAAGTGCTACATCTAAAGTTTCATTGTTACCCTGCAGGACCTTTTTTACACACTGACAAACATTCTCCATTTACCGTAACAATACGTGAAAAGGTCTTAATACAGGAGAAACACCTAACACTTAAATGTCGACCGGCTCACTCTTGTTTTGTTAGAGATCTTAAATTGCTCCAGTGTCATATATTTCCCGGGATTACTCGTACTAGGGAGGTTGAAAGGTCTGGTGATGTAACAGAATCTAAATAAACGTCACTGGGTGTCATGGAAACGTAAGATTGTGTAGCGTGTGTGTGTGTGTGTGTGTGTGTGTGTGTGTGTCTGTGTGTGTGTGCTACATTAGGATTGGATTTGTCACAGGCCTGTTAAATGAAGGGTAATTCAGACAGATGATGAGGTGGATTATATCAGTCAGATTAGCATCGCCTGTCTGCTCTCTGACACATTCCAAGCAGAATTACGCTGCTAGCCAGGAAACGTAAAAATGAAGCAGGAGAAGGATATAATTAGCAACAATTATAAAAAAAACTAGCCAAAAAAACCCACCTAAGAAATAATCAAACAAAACAGAGAACAATTGAGAGAATGTTTAGTAGGGTTGTGGAAGTGCAATGCATTTACTCCTACGCTGTCAGATACGTGAGGATTGCCTCATTAATAGGTTGGGAAGGAAATAATTAAGTGTGTCGATTAGCCGAGCTGTTTCCATTCTCGCTTCGCCCTTCGGCTGCAGTCATTATCTATTGCAGGCACGCTGCCATTCAAAAACAATCAACTAAATGTGACGAGGAAAACCTTACATCTGTCAAACGAGAGAAACAAGTAAAGAGGTGAAGTGAACTCATAGACTGGAAAGTGTCAAAAGTTCATGAGTTTATCCTAATAGACATGGTCTCTTTTAGTGTGACTCCGCCTACCTGGCCATGACGGCTCACTTATTAGGATAAAAATGATGTAAAGTTAGTCCCTGACTTACGATGTAGATGCGTCGAGACATGGCCTAGCCTACACATTAATCTTGAACAATGGGGACCAGAACAATTCCAAAAGGTAATACCTGCTAAATCGATACCATAAGTGACAAATAACCAACCTACAAAGATAAGTGAATTAAAAACTGTATTAAAGTAATAATAACAATAGACTCATATCTTAATAACTTTGTATCAAACTGTAACAATGTTGGAAAAAATAAATATATGTATATACTGTATATATAAAATCTGGAAGGCGAGAGGATGCCTGAGGAATGGAGAAGGAGTGTGCTGGTACAGATTTTTAAGAATAATGGTGATGTGCAGACCTGCAGTAACTACTGGGAATAAGTTGATCAGTAACACCATTAAGTTATGAAGCCAGGCTAAGAGAAGAGGTGACCATCTTAAGCAAAATTATGGTTTCATGCTGAAAAAGAGTACTACAGATGCAATATTAGCTTTGAGAATGTGGATCTAGAGAAAGTGTTGTGGTATTGTATGAGTTGTGGTATTGTATGAGGAAGTCAAGTGTGTGAGAAAAGTATGTGAGGGTGCATCAAGGATCGGCTCTAAACCCATTCCTGTTTGCAGTGGTGATGGACAGGTTGATGGACGAGGTCAGACAGGAGTCTCCGTGGACTATGATGTTTGCAGATGATATTGTGATTTGTGGTGAGAGTGAGATAAGTGAATGTATGCTATATGGTTGTACCATACTGCTTTTAATACACTTTGAATAAAACTTCATCAGCTCTCCAGACCAGCCATAAACATGCAAGCAGGCTATTAACAGAGACAAAGAAAGTTTTTCCCTCTCAAAAGTTCATACCTTGTATTGGCCATTCCACCAAAGAAAAGTGTGGCTAGGGGACCTTTAAATGTCCTGAACACCCACCAATCGTGGCTTAAACCCTCCTTTGAGACGGGATTCAAACCCTTTGAGACAGATCTTCCGACAGCTTTACCTTCAAAAACATCGCCTGAAAAATTCCTTCTAACGGACCCATCAAGAATCTCCATTGTCCACCGCATCTGTACTCTTGTTCAGCAAGAAAGCCAATGCATGCAACTGTTGAACCAACTGTCTTGATGCGCGTTTGATTTCGAGCCCCTTTATTACGGTGAATTTTGATCCCTTGATGATTCTAATTAGGTTGTGGTCAATTGAGGTTAAACGTGCCATTCCTTTCTCTTCCTTTTTTCTCTCTCTTCTCTCTCTACAGTTGTGTTCAAAATTATTCAACCCCCAATGCTGTAAATGGTTTTAGGGAATTTAGTGTACATTTGTAATTGTATTCAGAATGAAATCCTACAAGGACTTCTTAAAGAACCATATGCAACTAAAATGACATCGATTAGTTTTGTAATACAGTAGTAAATGTTTCTTTTGTGAATTCTTCATTGACATAATTATTCAACCCCTTAAAGACCACTCTGAAGAACAGAGGTTCAATGAAGTGTTTTCAATCAGGTATTGAAAACACCTGTGGATATCAGGGAGCAGCAATAAAGCCTAATAAGCACCAATTAGGCAGCTTTAAAATGACTGTGATACTCAGCTCCTTCTAGACATTTACTGGTGTGGTTACAAACATGGTGAGGTCAAGAGAATGGTCCAGGAAGACAAGAGAACAGGTGATTACTCTTCACAGGAAGGGCAATGGCTATAAGAAGATTGCAAAGATGTTAAACATACCAAGAGACACCATAGGAAGCATCATTCGCAAATTCAAGGCAAAGGGCACTGTTGAAACGCTACCTGGTCGTGGCAGAAAGAAGATGCTGACTTCGACTGCTGTGCGCTACCTGAAGCGTAGAGTGGAGAAAAGTCCCGTGTGACTGCTGAGGAACTGAGAAAAGATTTGTCAGATGTGGGTACTGAAGTTTCTGCTCAGACAATACGGCGCACCCTGCGTAATGAAGGCCTCCATGCCAGAACTCCCAGGCGCACCCCCTTGCTGTCCCCAAAGAATAAGAAGAGTCGACTGCAGTATGCCAAAAGTCATGTGGACAAACCACAGAAGTTTTGGGATAGTGTTCTGTGGACTGATGAAACAAAATTAGAACTGTTTGGGCCCATGGATCAACGCTATGTTTGGAGGAGGAAGAACAAGGCCTATGAAGAAAAGAACACCTTGCCTACTGTGAAGCATGGCGGGGGGTCAATCATGCTTTGGGGCTGTTTTGCTTCTGCAGGTATGGGAAGCTTCAGCGTGTGCAAGGTACCATGAATTCTCTTCAGTACCAGGAGATATTGGATGACAATGTGATGCAGTCCGTCACAAACCTGAGGCTTGGAAGACGTTGGACCTTTCAACAGGACAATGATCCCAAGCATACCTCCAAGTCCACTAGAGCATGGTTGCAGATTAAAGGCTGGAACATTTTGAAGTGGCCATCGCAGTCACCAGACTTAAATCCGATTGAGAACCTCTGGTGGGACTTAAAGAAAGCAGTTGCAGTGCGCAAGCCTAAGAATGTGACTGAACTGGAGGCTTTTGCCCATGATGAATGGGCGAAGATATTCGTAGATCGCTGCAAGACACTTGTGTCAAGCTATGCTTCACGTTTAAAAGCTGTTATAACTGTAAAAGGATGTTGTACTAAGTACTAAGATTGAATGTCACTTGGGGGTTGAATAAAACTGATAATGATGTGAGCTCAGAAAAGACATTTGTGGTTATTTCATTATAAATGTTATGTTATATTTGTCTGACCTACACGTGCCTCTTTGATTTAATTGTAAGCAGGATGACTGAATGATCATAATCAATGTCAAACCGACCAAAACAATAAATTTCAGTGGGGGTTGAATAATTTTGAACACAACTGTAACTCTCTCTCCATTTTCCTAGTTTCTCTTTCCTTATATGTATGTTTGTGTTTAGTCCTGTGTTACATACGCCAATTTATTAAACGCCTTATGTTCACGTGATTGTCCATGAGTGCTGCTCCCGAATTGAGGTCACTGAATACTGATTTTGCTACATTCTAAATTACAACTCGTACGGTATAAAGTGGGGAGTTGTTTCTTTCTTGGCCAGGGAGATAACCTTTTCTACAATTGGTAAACGATTATACTGTCTGCTCAGTGGATGAACAGATCAAAAAACATTGATTCTATTACCGTTAATTTTAAGATTTAATTTAAATATTTATAAGCAATTATACCTTGTTATATGCGAAATTCGCTACACCCTTTACTGCATGAACCAGGTGAACGATTTCGGAGCGACGTGTTAAACAAGGCGCTCTGTCACTATCGTCCCAAAACCAGTTGAGGGAAAATCTGATGAGCAATGAGCGATGTTCAGCACTCTGCTGAGATTCATCATATTGCAGCTGTTTTGTTTCCTGCACACTGATTATACTCGCAAGTACATTTTGGATGGGGGACAGCAAGGGCAGCTGTCACACAAGCTCCTCCTGATAATATGTTAAGTTGACAATATGCTAGAGGTCTATTTTTCTGTTCTGCTATGATACCTTGTTTCTGATTGCATGTGTGCTGCCACTAAAATACACAATGCAAAGTAAAAATCGAAATTCCTCCACCCCTTGAGGTACCATACAACCAATTTCAATAGTGCAATCATCATTCAAGCAAATTTGCTCGGAACACGAGCCAGGGCTAAATCAGGATTGTTCTCAACCAAACCATATCTGGTTTGAGAGAATTTATCAGATTTCTCACCACTAGCTTGTCAGATGTGTGAAAATATGAAGCTGCTACTACAACGGGTGTGTGATACATTTCGTATGCGATATCGTAATTGTTGTTTTAACAATATGCAAAATCATATTATTGATTGTCACTCATTCTCTCAAGCCAATCAAAACGCTGCATTAAGTATTCCCAATTTCACCACAGCAAAATCCCAGAAAATATCGACCTAGCTTTTTTTCAACATTGCACACCCTTAGTTTCTAAACACAGGTTGTGGAGCAACAGTCGAACTGCTTATATAGCGATACAAGAGCATCTGATGCATCTCTGGAGTTCGTCCAATCAGGCTTTCTCCATCAAACCTGCAAGGACGAAAGGGGACACAAACACAGACCTGCTGGACTTAAGCCAAATCCTGTATTATCATTGAAGAGGATACACTCCACACTCTCTTTAAAACATACCGAAAGAGTACACAGACACGCGCACACATAAATCCAGGAGAATCATCCTCTAAAGGTCCTACTTCTTATCGTTTGTGTGCGTTACTGCATTATTCATAAACATCTAGGAAACGTGTCTCAGGAGATGTTTATGCTGAAAGTCATGTGCATATACAATCTTCAGAGATTGTTTCCATAAACCGTTTTCCTGATGCACCCCGACATTTATTAATATTCATTAGCTGACTAACGGCTTTCTCCACTAATGCAGAAGCTTTTTGCATGTCAGGACAGACATTTCTTTTCATTTGGCTGCTTGTTGATTTTTTAAAACAGAAATGCATTATTGAACAGCTGTAGACTCTAATCACGGCACAGGATTCCATGATCACCACAAGTCCGATTGGGGCATTCCTGCCTGGCTAGATCTGGAAATGGAAGCATCATCCTGGAGCCAACAACAGCAACCAAGCAGTAGACTAGACGGACTCACAGAGTGTGACTATTGAGTGCTACTGAGTGAGAAGGAAAAATCGCTGATCCTCTTTTGAATCACTCACTGGTGCATCACTCACATCAGCACAATAACTGTGAATCAAGAGTTTCATAAAATAGGTTTCCAGAGCTAAGCAGCTACACACACAGCAAAGATCGCTATGCGTGGTGCCAAATGTTGGCTGTAAAGCATAGACACTGGACTCTGGAACAGATGAAATGTGTTCTTCGGAGTAATGAATCATGCTTCGCTATCTGGCAGTCGGATGGATGAATCTGGGTTCAGTGAATGCCCAGAGAATGTCACCTACCAGAACACACAGTGCCAATTGGAGAAGGGAGAAGAAAAATGTTTGAGGTTGTTTTTCAGTGACTGGAGAGTCAAATACAAGCCATAGCTTACTGTTTAACATCACTTCTTATTTCACTAATGCTCTTGTCACTGAAAAGGCACCAATTTCCAAATACAAGCTTGAAATCCTTCCGGGAATTGAAGCCTGTTACAGCAGCAAAAAGGAAGAACCTCTAGTTTTGGGTTGTCAAATAACATACCGTATTTTCCGGACTATAAGCCGCTACTTTTTTCCTACGCTTTGAACCCTGCGGCTTAAACAATTTTGGATTTTTCCTGGGTTTTTCCCGGTTTCACAAACTTCAAGCCAAAATCTAAACGACATAACATTAGACCAATGAAATTTCCGAACGGAAACGAAAAACGCACCTCATCTGTGTTCTGAGCTGCACGGCATCGGGAGAAAAAAATTCCACCGGTGGTGATTTTTAAACGCACGCCGATGCCAAAAAAATAATTGTTGTGAAAGGAAGGAGGAAAACAGTGAACATTGAGCGTTGAGTCTCGGTCATGGGATAGCTCGCTAACTCCAGTTTCAACAGAAATCATAGAAGCACAGACAGGTTTCCAAAACTCATGCTTTTTTATTTTTCTTGGCAACAGCGTTACGGGTTAGTCAAAAAAACTTAAAAATGAGCATAAAAAAAATAATGACATATTCCTCGGTCTTGCACACATGCAGTAATACCGGAAAAATGCGGCGGCAGGCTATTCCCAAAATACCGCCCTGCTCTTAAAGGAGCCACAACATATTTCACGCATTACACTGTGTAACAGACACTGTCTTTTGTTAAAGCCTGTGTAAAGTTCATTAGTTTCAGTGTAAACTTGTTGCGGTGTAGACAGTGCGGCTTGTTTATGTTCAAAATAAAAATATTTGTCAAATTCAGTGAGTGTGGCTTATAATGGGGTGCGCTTAATATTCCGGAAATTACGGTACTATATTTTACTATACTACTATACTATATAAACTATATGTTAACTTTATAGTATATGCATACTCTGAGTACATTTCAAAGACAAGTTGGCTGAAGAACCACCAAAAATGAACAAAAAGTCCTTGCAAGACTTGTTGAAACTGCAAAAGTCGGAGTGAATGCTATAGTGTGGCCGATCACTATATATTATGTGACACTTGCTTAAGCTGTTTCAGAAACTCATTATAGACTACAACAAGCCTATTTTTACTATACAGACCACTTAATATTTATTTATTTATTAGAGATGTGACCATAACATTGTTTCTAAACGTCCCATTACACATTTACTCCCTGTTTGCTATTATAATAAACTCCACTCTTCTGGGAAGATGTTCTTCTAGATTTGTGAATGATTTGTGCTCATTCAGCCATCAGCCATCATGTACTGATGCATGGTAGAAAGGAGGCCTGGGGTGCAGTCAGCGTTCACATTAATTACAAAAGACATCCTATACAAATGTGTCCCTCCGACCTTGTGGTTACAGTTTGGAAAATAATTACACATGGCTGGAAGAGTCAGGTGTCCCAAAACTTTTGTCCAAATGAGATACTTAATCAGAGTGGCTGATGGAAGAAGAGAACTCTGTGTGCATGTGTGTGTGTGTGTGTGTGTGTGTGTGTGTGTGTGTGTGTGTGTGTGTGTGTGTAATGAAAGAGAATGAAATGTTAACTCAGCAAATGATTTCCTGTTTTCTCTCTGTGATCCACCCCAATGGTGGCACCAAAGAATTAAACCAGTGACAAATACAGAGTAAATTAATTCATTATTTACTTAGTTAACAAACAGACAAATGAATAATAAATGTTAATACACTGCTTCAATTTTGCATTCAGATGATCATCACACCACAAGTTGAATTGAAACATAAATCCAGTTGCTTTTTTGTCACAGCATTTAAAGCAGTTATCCTGCTATAACATACACCTCATACTGATACTGTGTGTGTTATGTACTGTATGGAATAAAACTCTTTATGCTGTCACAATAGGGTTGTATATAGTAGTGTTGTAGGTTTTCTTTTTTATTATTTATTATAGAATGGCACTCTTTCTGTCCATTTGCTGTTCTATTATTAAACCAAACACATAGATATAAACATTAAATGAACATTACATGATTTTTCCAGTTTGCCATTTTCTACTTGCATCCTGTTTTTCCCTGCATGCACACGCCTTTAGGGTTAAATATCAAAGTGTATCTTAGGTATAATATGTTGACGTATTTCCTTCTGAAACAAGAGGTCAGAATGAAGACACGCTCGACATTCTCCACACTCCAAATCTAAACAAACCTTTTAGTGGCTTAGCGAGCAAACTAAATATAGAGAATGGCGATAGACCAACAACAGACTTCGATTTACTCTTACTGATGAAGAAAGGCCATCCAGAAAACAGAATCACGTTCACGCTCCCTGTGTGAGGAAGCGCCATAGAACACATTTGAACAATTTTGGCCACATACACGTCGCCTTGTAAATGTCCATTTTCATCTACAGGATAAAACTCAGACTGGCTTCTTACTCAGGAAGCCGATAATGAAACTGATGCACGGCAGTAATATTAATACTAATAAAAACACCATGTCTTCTATTTCACAGCTACTACTATAGTGCAAGATCGGCTTAAAAGGGGCAGGACATATATCTAGAGAGCATTTAACTTATATACTGATAATACCATTTTTTTATTAAAAAGTGTAAAATTACAACAAAAGATCTCCCCTGCAGTTTTTAAGCTCATTCTGCTTTGCATTTCGCTCCCTTCCAGCAACATGCAATAGCTTGTGGTACAATTCCAGCCTACATTAACTCTCTCCCTATTTTATTAATCGTCTGTGGTCTGTGCTGTCTCTGTAGTTCCAGTCTCTGTGATTACGCCTCCCTTCGATTGTTTAAGATTAATGTCTGGACTGGTATGCTTATTTTTGAAGATGTGCTTCGTTAAATTTAATTAAATAGGCATGCAAATAAATTAATAGAACATCAAGAAATATTACTCGTGTGTCTGTATATTTCAGATAACATAGTATAGTCTTTTCTTTTTGAAGTGTGCTTCAGAAGGACATTAGTAAATTCAGGTACTGAAGTACGGTGAGGCGAGGAGGTCTGGGGTGCAGTCAGCAATTCATACCAAAGGGGTTCAAAAGGTTTGTGGTCAGAGCTCGAAGGCAGGTCACTCAAGATCTTCCACTGCAACCCATGTAAACCATATCTTCATGACTCTGCCTTTGTGCACAGGTGCATTGTCATGCTGGAACAGTTTTAGGTCTCATAGTTCAAGTGACAGAAATAAATTCTATCTGCTGCATCAAAAAAAAGAAAAAATACAATTGCGTACCTCCAACTTTGTGGTAGGTTCGGGGAAGAATCACATATAGCTGAAAAGTCAGGTGTTCCGGTATTATTGTTCATAAAATGTATACTGTTAAACTGTATAACAATATTATACTCACACCTACTTTGTGTTTTTAAACAGTCATTTTCTATTTTCTCTTACTGAGTTATTATCAAATGCTTATTTCCATCTGAGAGTAGCTAAATTTATATACTGTAGGTTATAAAGCATCCAAGGAACATCATTTCTGCAATGAGATATCACATGAACAAAATGGCTGAACCTGAAAATATGCACTCTATATATTGAGTAAGGGGATGTGTACACACACAGCAGGAGGGAAATAAAGAGACCGTGTGACGAAAGTGTGACCGATTGATTGAAAGAGAAAAATAGGTAGAAAGTGAAATTGAGAGAAAGAAAAAAAGAAGATTAAGATATAAAAAAAAATATTGAGATAAAAAAAAAATACTGTATGGTAGTTTCCATTACTACCATCAAGTCATTTTCTTCTTCTTTTTTTTCTTCTCTCCTACTGTCTGTTACAGACACCCTGTATTCTGTCTCACTGCATGTCTGTCTGCCTTTTACTCACTTCTTGTCTTTCTCTCCCACTGCCTGTCTGTCTGTCTCCTACTGGCTCCCTGTCCATCTCATTGTCTGTCTGAAGATCCAAGCATAAAAGTCATTATCTATCGCCAGGTGTCTCGTTCTCTTTTATCAGCCAATATGTGTGTTTTTGTGTGTGTGTCATTCACACATTCGTTTAAACAGGCCCCACATCAGCAAGATCAAACGTTCGAAAAAACATAGATAAAATATATATATATATATATATATATATATATATATATATATATATATATATATATATATATATATATAAATAAATGACAATATATATTAAAACATCCCAGATTTACCATAATAAACCATGTGTGAGCAAAAATGATTAGAATATATATATATATATTAACAAAAGTGAGTACACCCTGTGAACATGTCAAAAATGTCATTATTTTCTGTGAGCATCATTGTTATCTAACCCTGCCTTAATCCTCCTGGGCATAGAATTCACCAGAGCTGCACAGGTTGTTGCTGGGATCCTCTTCCACTCCTCCATAATAACATCACAGAGCTGCTGGATGTTAAACACATGGCGCATTCACTTGAGGATGCCCCTTAAGGGTTCAGGGTCTAGAGACGTACTTGGCCACTCCATCACCTGCACCTTCAGCAAGGTAGTTGTCATTTTGGTTGTGTGTTTGGGGTTGTTATTATGTTAAAATTGACATTCGGCCCAGTTTCTGAAGGGAGGGCATCATGTTCTGCTTCAGAATGTCACAGCACATGTTGGAATCCACGTTTACCTTAATGAACTGCAGCTCCCCAGTACCAGCAGCGCTCATGCAGCCCCAGACCATGATGCTACCACCACCATGATTGACTGAGCAAAATACTATTTTCTTTGTACTCCACACCAGGGCATTGCCACACATGCTGGACACCATCTGAGCCAAACAAGCTTATCTTAGACTCACCAGACTGCAGGCATGGTTCCTGTAATTCATGCTTTTGGACATGTTGTCTCAGCAAACCATTTGGAGGCTTTCTTGTGAGCCAGCTTCAGACGAGGCTTCCTTCTTGGAAGATGGCCATGCAAACCGACTTGTTGCAGTGTGTGTGTGGCGTATGGTCTGAGCACTGACAAGCAGACCTTACGCAACCTCTAAAGCAATGCTGGTAGCACTCATGCTTCTGTTTTTTTGTAAAAGCTTCTTCGCTTGATGCACAGCATGAGGACTAAACTTCTTTGATGGACCCTCCGAGTGGAACACGTCTTGGAAAACCTCTGTATGACCCTGGGCACTGTACTGTAACTCAGTTTCAGGGTGTTAAGGATATTTTCCTAGCCTCGCCATCTTTGTAGAGAGCAACAATTGTAATTCTCGAATCCTCAGGGAGTTCCATGCCATGTTGAACATCCAGTGATCAGTATGAGAGATTTGTACTCAAAGCACCAAATTTTAACTGCTCTAATATAAGATACACAAATTTGTATGGTCCTGTCAAGCAGACAAAAACATGAACATGATGAATTGGACATGTGGTCTTTTTTAGTCACATGACCTACAGCTGTTATCACTTACAAGTGTAAAGTGTAAAAAGGTGTACTCACTTTTGTTGACAGCTATTTTGACAATAATGGTGTATATGGAGTTGTTTTTGGAGGACAGTAAATATGTACTGCTATACAAGTTACACATTTACTAGTCTAAAATATATACAAGTTTAATTTCTATAGTATTGAAGATATACTAAAATGGTTTCTAAAAAAAAATATATTATATATATATATATATATATATATATATATATATATATATATATATATATAAAATTTTATTATTATTTTATTTTTTTAACCTTCCCCGTTCATTCTGTTAGTCACGCGCAGGTGCGTCGTATGGCACGGGCGCGCGCGTCTACATGACAACATGACAGGCTAAAATTTTGAAAACGCACGCTATTATTATTATTATTATTATTACTATTATTATTATTATTATTATTATTATTAGCATTATTAGTATTGTGGTAATTCTTCTTCCTATTCTTTTTCTTTTTCTCCTTATTATTAAACTGGACTGAGACACTGCATTACCAATTTGACAGACCTTTACATTTCCTTCCAAACAAAACAAGGCATTCCGATATCTATAGCATTTTTCTATCATAATTTCTAGACGTAAAGTTCTAAAAACAAAAAAAAAAAAAAAAATAAAACATCTGAGTGTAATATGTTTAATCATTATTAAGACTTACCTTTACGAGCTAGTCGAGAAGAGTTCCAGAGAGAGAGAGAAGAGAAGAGAGGGAGCAGAGTCACGATGATGTGTTTGACCACACACACACACACACACACACACACACAGGAGGACACAAGTCGTTCAGTCAGTCCCGAAGATGTTTCACAGTAAAATAAAAAAAAATAAAAAGATGAAAAGAACCTTAAATGCGCGCTCCCATCTGGAGATCCAAGCACGCCGTGCGCGCACACGCGCTATCCAGGGAACTAATTAACGTGCCAATGGAACTCGCGCGCACGAGATGGAATCTGTCTTTGAGTGGATCCGATTTGATGCCAATGTTTCCGTCATCCATTTGCAGGACCATGAAGCGTTAGAGTAACGAACAGGAATCCATGATGATCAGGAAAAGTCGACTGAATAGTATAAAGTGCGTTATTCTCGGTGGTGTGAATGAAGGAGAGAAGCTCAGCTGCGCGGGAAAGCGCTCAAATGACTGGATTGCCATCTGCTGGTGCGTCATAAACTCCTCAACCAATCAGACTAGTGTATCCAAAATCGCACCCTACCCCTTATATATTGTTTCCAAACGGCATTTCCGGTATTCTTTATTCTCTGGGATGCATCATTTGGAGATCCCAGTACAGTGTGTGAATTCTTAAGTCAAGGTCTTCACCATAGAAATGCTCTAATGTGTGGCAACAACAAAGAAATCTCCCAAATTACTACCCTATGTAGTGAATACATGCTGTGATTTTGCACATTTTTAGATTTTTACCTTCAAATAACGCACTATGGGTTTCACACTAAAGACACTGGATGACACGGTTCCTCATATACCTGAGCAGCTTTTACAAACACAAAAACTCTCTTTCGGCTTCTCCCATCAGGGTCGCCACAGCGGATCATCCACATGTTTGATTTGGCACATGTTTTTATGCTGGATCCCCTTCCTAACGCAACCCTCCCCATTCATCCAGGCTTGGGACCGGCACTAAGAGTGGCTGGGGTTGGTTCCCTGAAAGGGGATCGAACCCGGGCCTCAGTGTTGAGAGCGCCGCATCCTAGCCACTAGACCACCAGGGGACCCTAAGCTTTTACAAACTCAAAACAACATTAAACTGACATTGTTTCTTTCCTCAGCTTCTTCCTACTTTCCTCTACCCAATTTGAGGAGTATTTTGATTATAAAGAGACTACGATCCAAGCCAGAGGTGGAAAGTAATAAAGTACAAATACTCAATAATAATTCAGTGTTTATTTTTCAGACATTTTACTTTCACTCATTAATTTTTTTCACTTTTTCAAACCAGTCTCATTTTAATCTTTTTGGTGACATGAACAATATTTTTTATTTTCTTTGCGCACCGTTTTCAGCTCATCAATCTATTTCTTGTCATTGCACAGCTTTTTCAATCTACCACTGGTGTATCATTTCCTGGCTCTCACACACCATAGAAAGTAGGCTAGTTTATAAAAGCAAACAACGATCAAGGCAGAACAAGATGTTAGGGCTCACGTTGATGAGACAGAGGGAGTCAGCGATGTAAACATGACTGATCACCTGATCCTCATTATCTTTTCTCTGCTTGTGTTTTATATCGTGGTTGTTCAACCTCGAAACATTCATTAGGTGACAAATTCTAAAATGATTTTGTATTAAGATATTAATATGATGTGAGGTCCAGTTACCAGCGTGACACTAAAACAGGAAGTAGTAACGGCTACTTTTAGTTAAATTATAAGTCAGAGCCCAAACCTCATTACTTTAACTTGAGTGTAAAAGTGTAGTCAGTACTTTTGCCATCTTTGATCCAATACAGGACTTTTTTTTATTAAAGCTTTTTGTGCCCAAGCTGGGGCATCCTCTGCTCAAGTTTAAACATTTGGTCATTTTGTGCCCTCTATTGCCCATGGTGAGGATTCCTTTTTATAGGCTGAGGCTATTACCCATATTGCAGTTTCTTTTGCCCATGGTGGGGCTACTTCTGCCAATGCGAGGCTTTGTGTGCCCAAGTTGAGGCTTCCTCTGCCCAAGCTGAGGTTTTTGCCCATTCTAGGGCTTTTTTCTTTTTAAAAAATGAGACTTATTTTGACAAAGAAATGGCTTCCTCTGCCAATACCATGGCAAGTCAAGATTCTTTCCTATTCAAGGCTTTCTTCTACCAATGTTATGGCAATTTTGTTCATAATGAGAGGCTTCCTCTGCCAAGCTGGGGTTTCTGTTTTAGCTGATGCTTCTTAATCAGCCCTTGCACAGGCTTTATTTGCACAAGTGAGGCTATTTATGTTAAAGCTGATGCATCCTCTGGGCCAAACTATGATAGCTGCCCAGTTGAGTTGTTTTCTATCCATGCTTTGTTATGACCTAACAGGTATTTTGAATTTACATATACATTAACATTTGCGGCCTTTAGCAGGCGCCCTTCTCCAGAGCAACTCAAAAATGGCTTTGACTCTCTAGCAATGAATAAATCTAAACTGGTATGCTGAATCGGTGGTCCCCAACCTTTTTTGCACCACGGACCGGATTAATGTCGGACAATATTTTCATGGACTGGTTTAATGTCGGACCATATTTTCACGGACCGGCCATTAAGGTGTGGCGGATAAATACAACAAAAAATGTATATATAATAAATGTGAATCCACTGTGTTCTTTTTTGTTTATTTTGCTAGCTTGGGGGTTTCAATTTAGCGGTAATGTATTATGTTTTAGCGGCCGGAGCAGCCCCTTTAAGAAGGTAGGCATCTTTAACATGCATCAAGAGTGAATCATCAATAGATGTGGCAAAGAGAATCCGCTAATTTTCCAAAGTAAAACATTGTTCAAAATCAGATAATAAAAATTGGAAATAATGTAAATGTATTCTTTCTGTGCGGCCTGGTACCAATTGACCCATGGACCGGGGCCAGTCTGCTGCCCGGGGGTTGGGGACCACTGCGCTAGATCACAAACTTAAGATAAATCAGCCTACAACTCTGTTGAGCGTTTTTTTTTAACAAAGCGAACTTGGAAAGTGTTAAGTCTTTTTCAGGAAGAGGAAGGTCTTCACCTGTCACTTGAAGACAGCCGAATGAATAATGGTGAATGGAGAGCTGTATCACACTTTGAGCCACCATGGCGACATTGCAGAAAAGCCATAATGCTGTAATTTTATTTGCATTGAACACCCACAAAGAAATCAGGTAATTGTAATAATATGGGTTTCTAAGAGCTGCAAAACAAAAAATCTCACTAATGATGTACATGGTCAAAGATCCAAGAGAGCATAACCTTCACCTATTCTTCACCTTTCCCAGCTGGTATGGGATATACATATATAAGGAGAGCTATCTAAATGCTGAGAATTGGGAGAAGAATATGTTCTCATCTAAACAAAGCAAACAAGAATCTTTATACAGCTAATAAGGGTGATTTATAATAAAATAAATTCAGCGCACATTCTGTTTTACTGGGGACTTTAATAGAAAATAGGACACTCCTGACATGTGCTTATCTCCTTAGCGTTTCTAAATTAGAAGTACTGTTGGACACACACCTGTGAAGGAAGATATACAGAAAGAAATAAACTCCTCTTTGTGTGTTAACTATATAGCGGTTACATTTTCTATGCAAAATATAACCAAAATACATGTGAGCACGGTAGTTAAATATTGCATGACACACTGATTTGTGGCTCAGGTGTACTGTTGGGCCAAAAACATGGCATTCTGTTCCCTTGGGACGCAAACCTCAACAAGAAGAGGGATTTATAGTACATTTTACAGCAAACAGGGTTAGAAACCCACTTCTGCACACAACAGTAATCTGTAATAGAATGTGTGTAAATATGTATACAAACTATATACATGCCTTAACATTTAAACCGCCTGCATTATATTGTGCAGGTCCTCTTTCAAGACCTGGACTTTTCAATTCAATTCAATTTAATTTAATTTAATTTAATTTAATTTTTAAAAATAATGCACAAGTTTGTTTTTTATAATTGTTAATTTGTCTCTAATGAACAAACAAGCCAGAGTCAAGAGTGGCAAAAAAAACCTCCATGAGATGGTACAGTATGTGGAAAAAACTTTAAGAGGAATCAAACTCAAAAGGAAAACCGTCCTCATCTGGGTGGCACCAAATGACCTTTCATTACAGTTCCATCATTGTTAAGGTATGCAGTGATTTTATTACAACCTGTGGTCCTGAGCCATTGTAGTAGACTGTCGATATTAACTTAAGTCCAAATCCATCCTCAAAGCTCTTGTGCTGCTCAGGAATTTCATGGATTTTTAGGCTGTTGATGTGGAACCAACCAATTTTTGAATGAATCAAAATTGTCTAAGCGTTTTTTTTTGTCAGAAGTAAACACCATCAGGAAATATGAATGTTTTATGATCATGAAAAAAATTCAGTCTAAAATTTGAGCGAATCAAACCCCCTATTTCTGGAGAATTTATAGTATAAAATCTGTATAAGATTTCTGCCATTTGGTTCTACCCTACAAAATAGGTTGTAATGATTTTCACCTTGATCCTGATTACTATGTGCTAGATTGTCTACCTTCTATTCTGATGAATCTGCTGAGGGTAGTTTTGTGCAGTCTTGATTAGTCCCTATGAGCTAACCTTTAATCCTGTCAGATGTCAGACGCTATCATTTGGTGTTAGATTCCACTGATTGGGTCGTCAAATTACCTTCTCTGTGTATTACCCCACATTCTCTATCTGTGTGAGGCACATTCTCTTAGAATCCTATCCTAAGGGGGTATACTTAGTGGAAATACACCAAAAGATCTAATTCAAGATCGGGCTCTTTCTAAATCCACCCCTGGTCTTTGGTGCATGTACAATTTCTGGTTTGTTTAGATATTAAACATTTTATAAATTGGTTAGAGAAGCCCCTAATAACAAGAGGTGTATGTATTTTTAAATCATTTCATACCTTGTCTCCTTCAGAGTCCTTTGTTTTCTAGGTTGATTGGCAAATTCCCTGGAATTCTCTACTCATGTCTTCATAGCATTTGAATTCTTTAAGCTCTTCCTTATATCAACCAAACTCACTTCTTCAATCAGAATGATGTCCCAGTCTTCTTGCCCTAGATTCCAATCGCATGAATTAATGTCTTTTCAGTTTTTGAAATATTATTATCATATTAAAGATATTTCTTTCTTTGCCTATCTGCTGATTCTTTGCGATCCTATTTTGGGAATTATTCTTGTACACTTTTCTGTTCCTATTTTCCTCATTCCTTTATGGGGAATCCCATCAGTAAAGTGATTAGCTTTTTCAGGGATTTATAATTAATAATTAATAAATGAATTATTGTTTCTACCATTTATTATTCCAGTATTGTCCACACTTAAAAATCGCTTTAACCTGGCCAGAGTGGCAGTGGATTTAAAGTATATCATAAGAACTGTCATTTAATTAAAAGATTACAAGTTCCAGTTCATCACAGAGCGAGGATTCTTTTTGCTAATCCATTTTTTTAATGTGCTTTTCAGAGGTGGGAGAAATCTGGAAAACCCGACGGAACCCAACAAGACCCTAAGCTTAGGTTTAAACTAGGAAATCTGACACTGTGAAGTAGCAAAGCTACCTAATGTGCTATGATTTAGAATTTAGTCTCCGCTTGGAGGAAAATCTTAATGTTGACCAAATTTTAAAGATAATATCATTGTTAAGTAATGCATAGTGAAGATACCAAACAATTAAAATATCTGGCCAGGTGTCATTTACTGCACCTGTAAAGAATGAAGGAGTGAAGGAGAGAAAACTTGAATGTTAACAGAGAGAAGAGACAAGATGAAACATAAGAGAAGATACAAACGAATTAATGAATCTAACAGGTGTGACGGTGAGACCAAGAGAAAAAATTGAAGGCGTCTAACTAAATTGCATTGAAAGCATGAAGGACAAAACAACGACCAGACACATATAAAACTATATATTTATATACACACAATATCAAATTATACTATTAAATGAGGTGGTCCAAGATTATTCCAACATTATTTTAGTTGTTTAAAATTTCCCTTTTGTCAACAAACATGCTATTGACTTTCCATAATCCTCAAAAATAGTATGGATTTCATACCACCAGCTTTGGAAAAACATACACTGTAAACAAGCATCTGAAAATAAAAGGTGAAAGGAAACACCGTCACAGTCTATCACTTCATCGCTTCTTTTCACTTCGCTGTGTATTCACCACCCATCAGCAAAACATGATGAATGCCAATACTTTCCCAGGTTCTGAGCTTATTTTGGTTCCCAGCAGTCACAGTTCCTTATCACATAGTTTGTTTTAATTTCCCCAGCTCTCATTGATTCAGTCATGATCTTTGCTTTGGTGTTACCTCAATTTGCTTCATGGTATTGGTCTGCTGTCTGACTGTGTTCTCCTGTACCATGTTATCCCTTAATTAGTTTGCGTATAAGTATATTGCCTAAGTATATTTTTAGCCTACAAATGGATTACTTTGAATTTAGAAAGGTTTTCAGGACAGAATGTAATTGTTTGATTATAAACACATAAAAAGAGATGCTAATAGAGCAACATAATTTCATTACAATTTGTTATATTTTATATATTAGTAGAAATATATTAATAAATATATTAGATGGAATCTTATTTTAGATATATTATTTGTACTGAATGATTCTTTTTGTATGAATTTAAGAAAAGCAGTTCTTCGAACTTCTTTTAGACCATTGAAGAGCAATATCTAACTCACTGCTGATTTAATCCCAATACACTTTCTTCCCAGATCATAGAGGGGCATTAATGACTCACTTGGGCACACACTAACAGCGATTAAGTTTTGAACACACATACGAATGGACAAACAGACATCATTATTAAAGAGAGATGAGATTTAGCTGCTATTTAAGCAGAATGTGTGTGGTGAGATACAGGTGCTATGAAAGGGCATATTAATAGAAGTATAATGAAGGGTGTGTGATTGTGTGTATGTAGCCATGAGAAGTCTCGTGCTGGGAAATCAGCTGTCTGGGAAGCTGCTAACATGGTAACAGTTGTTGGTTATTTAGGCATCTAAATTTAAAACATCAAAAATATTTGTATCTGCTTATAATTGTGTAGTCTAACTTTTTTTTATCTTTCCATCCAGTCAGCCATTTATTTATCAATCTATAAACTCAGCTATCCACCCATCTTTCTTTTTATACATTTATCTAACTATGAATCCAATTATTTATTTTATTACTTGATTCTCTATCCATTTAAAGAGCTCATCCATCCATCCATCCATTCATCCATCCATCCATCCATCCATCCATCCATCCATCCATTCATCAGCTTATTCACTTATCCACCCAATTATTAAATGATTCATGCAACCATCCATTTACGTGATTATTTATCCATGTATTCATCCGGTATTTTATGAACATGAACAGCATATTTATGCATCCTTTAATCATCCATCCATCCATTTATCCATCCATCCATCCATCCATCCATTCATCCATCCATCCATCCATCCATCCATCCATCCATCCATCCATCCATCCAATTATTTATTAATTCATACTACCATGCAGTAGTAGAATAGAATACTACTTATTCTATTCAATAAGCCACCCACTGATCCAAACACTCATTCATTCTCTAATTTATTTATTCATTTACATAATTATACAATCCAACCAAACAATTCATCAAACCTTTTACTAAATACTATCCATCCATCCATCCATCCATCCATCCATCCATCCATCCATCCATCCATCCATCCATCCATCCAGCCAGCCAGCCAGCCAGCCAGCCATTTATCCATTCATTAATCCATTCATTAATCCATCCATTCCTCCACTATCTATTTATTTATGTCTCAGTGTATTTACCCATAATATATTGGCCAATCAATTGATCTAACCACCTACATAATGATTTATCCACCTTTTTAATTAAAATTCAATGTATACAGTCGATCCATTTATCCATCCATTTAGCCACCCAGATCTTAATCCCAGAATCATTAAGCACAAGATGGTAGAATTTGCAGAGCTCTATCAACCCATTCATACACTGATTTACATTGTAACACATTTTATTTTACTTATGAGCATGTTTTTTGGGCTGTGAAAATAGATGAAGCTATTGCAACAATGGAAAGTATATTTACACAGAAACCCATGGTGTACCACCATGCCATCTACTAAATATCTATATATCTCATTTATAAATGTATTTTTCTATCTACTCACTGAGCCATCTATTATTATCCATTCATTATCCATTCATTCATTTATCAATTACTGGAGCCATACATCTGTTCAACAATTCAAAACAAAACCACACTCTAAAATAAATCCAACCATCCATCCATCCATCCATCCATCATCCATCCATCCATCCATCCATCCATCCATCCATTCATCAGCTTATTCACTTATCCACCCAATTATTAAATGATTCATGCAACCATCCATTTACGTGATTATTTATCCATGTATTCATCCGGTATTTTATGAACATGAACAGCATATTTATGCATCCTTTAATCATCCATCCATCCATTTATCCATCCATCCATCCATCCATTCATCCATTCATCCATCCATCAATCCATCCATCCATCCATCCATCCATCCATCCAATTATTTATTAATTCATACTACCATGCAGTAGTAGAATAGAATACTACTTATTCTATTCAATAAGCCACCCACTGATCCAAACACTCATTCATTCTCTAATTTATTTATTCATTTACATAATTATACAATCCAACCAAACAATTCATCAAACCTTTTACTAAATACTATCCATCCATCCATCCATCCATCCATCCATCCATCCATCCATCCATCCATCCATCCATCCATCCAGCCAGCCAGCCAGCCAGCCATTTATCCATTCATTAATCCATTCATTAATCCATCCATTCCTCCACTATCTATTTATTTATGTCTCAGTGTATTTACCCATAATATATTGGCCAATCAATTGATCTAACCACCTACATAATGATTTATCCACCTTTTTAATTAAAATTCAATGTATACAGTCGATCCATTTATCCATCCATTTAGCCACCCAGATCTTAATCCCAGAATCATTAAGCACAAGATGGTAGAATTTGCAGAGCTCTATCAACCCATTCATACACTGATTTACATTGTAACACATTTTATTTTACTTATGAGCATGTTTTTTGGGCTGTGAAAATAGATGAAGCTATTGCAACAATGGAAAGTATATTTACACACAGAAACCCATGGTGTACCACCATGCCATCTACTAAATATCTATATATCTCATTTATAAATGTATTTTTCTATCTACTCACTGAGCCATCTATTATCATCCATTCATTATCCATTCATTCATTTATCAATTACTGGAGCCATACATCTGTTCAACAATTCAAAACAAAACCACACTCTAAAATAAATCCAACCATCCATCCATCCATCCATCCATCCATCCATCCATCCATCCATCCATCCATCCATCCATCCATCAAATTCAACTCTTACTTATTCACCACTCATCTCTCTTTCACCTTCTGTCTCCTTCTATCCCCCATAAACTGTTGTTGTCAATAGTTCAATCAGACATAATTTTATCACAGACACTTTTAATGCTCAGTAATGAGATTATCTCATTCAGCTTTGCCAAATATCTCATTAGGGAAACTAGCACAATCAAATTAGCAGATATCTTCCCTTTAGCTCATGTTGCAAGATGACAAGATAAAGAATTTGCCTGTAGATGTGCTGTTTCTGGATCATTTGATCTGCACCAAAAGCATCCAATTTGTTTCTCATAACAAAGCGCTAATAGCACAAAACTATGATGATCATTATTAGCCAGGTACCATTTAGCTGTTTCAGTCCCAAGTTTCACAGTGTGCCATTATCACCTATCATAAAGCATTTTAATGTTATTACTCAGACTAGTAAAATATTCAGATTATTAAATGTGGGTGGAAGGATTTAACAGATGGTGCAAAGAAACGCAATGCAAACACACAAGAGGAAACACATTTCCATGCAGACATTATCACAGCAGTAAACACACACAAACACACACATGAACACAAATCCATCTTGCTTTTGTTTCTTTGTTTTTTTGGCTTGTTAGTTTTTTATGTAAAATAGCGCTGAGGAATTCTCAATGTTGATTCATTTTCTGTAACAGCAGCAAATATAAATATGGACTTCAGGATAAATATATCTGTATCCACTGTAGCTTTCACAACTGATTGGACTAGACCTGACCTCACTCTCCCGTTATCATGCGTCTCCATACCACTCTGTCCTCACCTTGACCATCTTTCAAGCCAACCACCTGCCTGTCTTCCTTCACCACATCCATAAACCTTCTTCTTGGCCTTTCTCTTTACCTCCTGCATAGTGGGTCCATCCTCAGCATTATTCTACCGGTATACCCCATGTCCCTCCTCTGCACCAAACCATCTCAATATGAGATTTCCTAATGAGATATCCAGAATGTCCTACCTGTGTGGTCCCTCTAAACTCATTTCTAATTCTCCTCCTGCTAGTTTCCCCTTCAAATAACATGTAGACATTCAACAAATAAAATGTAAACTTCTGTGGTATGTAGAGGTATGAAACACTTTTAAAGATAGCAATAAGTTAAATAATATCTGTTTAAACATATTTTTGTCAAAATCTTTACAAATCAGCATTGCAATGAAAACAGCCAAACACACACAAAATTATTCCTTTTGTCCAATCAATGGAACTGGCGCTTTCAACATTGTTGGGTTTAGATATCTAATCAAATTTTTTCGGCTTCTCCCATTAGGGTTCGCCACAGCGGATCATCCGCATGTTTGATTTGGCACATGTTTTACGCTGGATGGCCTTCCTAACGCAACCCTCCCCATTTATCTGGGCTTGGGACCAGCACTAAGGCTTGTGCAACCCTAATGGCTGGGGTTGTTTCCCTGACCAGGGTTAGAGCGCCGCATCCTAAACAATAGACCACCAGGGAACCTGGGTTTAGATATCTAATCAAATATAATATATCACAAATTCCTCATTAATCACCAAGATGACCTATTAATGTGATTTCTGGTATGCAGATTTTAAAGAAATCTGTAATGTAGTATAAGTATATTTGTAATGCTTTATGGAATCACTCAATAACATTTATGGAATCACCACCTAATAAGACCATCTTACTAAGTGATCTTATCTTATTTAACACAGAGAATGCTTCAACAATAAGAGTACTCATCAACACCTGAGAGTACTCGATTCATCCTCTACTTTAAGTTTTCTCTGCAAACATGGTGGACCAAATTTGCTATTTTTTTCCGCAACTAATTTTCCTGTTTGGCTGGCGCTATCTCTCTGACTCAGGCGTCATCCCCAGACAGTGCAGAGAGAAACACTGGCAGATGTTCTGGATGTAAAAGTGTTCCTGAGATTTGGAACGCAATCAGACACCCACAAGCTGTTCATCTGTGTTTGTTTGAGTTTCCTATGGTCAGTCCCATGTGGGAAAGGATTTGGATCCATCAAAAGTTGGCATCTTGTTGATATTCATGTCCAAAAAAATCTAAAATAAATTGCCATTAAGGTTGTTTAATTAAAACCCTTTAATACATGTCTATTGTAGATGTAAATACATTGGAAAATATTGACATGGTTCCAATCCCAAAAGTTTTGATATTGACAACCAGGATTAAGAATCATATTAAGAAAGGAATAAAACATGTGTTCTATTATAACATAACAATTAGAGTTAAGTGATTAATTACTCTTGTAACAATGACATATTCTTCTAAAGTCTATGGTACTATAGAATATTAAGCAATGTCTGCAAAACTAATTAGATCCTGTTAACACAAATTACTCAAATCACAAATTACAAATTGTTATTAAAAATCTTTATTTATAAAACTCTGTATATGCATACTGTTTCTGCCATTTGAATCATGATTTTTTTCCTCTTTTCCCACCTGATTAGTGCCCACAAATAATGATGAATGGCCAATGTACATTTTTATATCGATATTTAAATGTAGATTCTCCATTCGTTCTGATATCTGTCAATGGCAGAGAGAGAAAAAAATTTATTCCTGTGGTCGAAAAAATATCTTAGCGTTTTTCATTTACACACTAACTTTTCATTCCAATTGAGTTCAAAACTGTGCTTTGTTTGTGTGTTTTTATTCTTCCATTTGAAATTTGATGGAAACCCCACTTAGCTTTTGCACGAAGCCAGCTTTTGTGCACGTGTCGCCCTCCACCTCCCATCTCCATGTGTGCCGAGCTCATAAAAGCACCAGCGGGCAGGCACAGTGTGCTTTATTTCAGCTGCTAATGGAGAACCGAGCCTGGCCTGATGGAGAGAGACATCGGCCTCTGGCACCGCAATCTGATTACAGCCTTAAGGAGCCACTTTAATCAATGTGATTTTGTGTTGTCAGACTCCATATTGTAATGAACAGGAGGCAGGATGCTAGGACAGAATACTTTTGGACTGGGCTAATGTACAAAACAGCAACATAACAGAGCAGACAAGATAAGCATAAATGTAGCATATGCTATTAAGTGCATGATCTTATTTTTGTAATGGACTCATAATTAACTAATAAAAATAGAAAGATAACTTGTTGCTAGCTAGCTAACATCAATTTGATGGAGAGGCATCTAATACACTCGGTTAAATATATTTAGTTTGAAATGCTTTGCAATGATATATGTACTGATGTGTTACTTGCTCAGTTTATTCTTTTAAGAAATATGCTTCTAGAAAACACGTTTGCAATCTGTCAGGAGTCATTAGCTAATGCTAGCTTGGTACCAACTTCTCTAAGGTTTATGAGAACAAAAATGTTAGTTATTTAATAGGAAACTTTAGCAGTGTATCACATTTGCTGTACACTTGCTGTCATTTTTCTTCAGACAATGCCTAGTATTAAATGCATTCCTTTCTGTAAGTTAGCTTAAATATATGCTTGCATTTAAAATAGTTAAAAACCAATACTTGTTGCCAACAATGTACATTTGCTTGAAAAATAAAATGTTCTTAGTGCTATGCAACAGACCTGTCATTATTGAATTTTTTTCCATGTTGCCAAAGATGTTACAAGTAGCTCCAGCTATTCTGGAAATGCTTTGACAATAGCTTAAAATGTCAATAATAATTAGTGATTTGTGGATTGGTAAAGGGTGGATACAAAGAGCAAAGAAAAATCAATTAGGGATGAAAAGGTCTCTAAGCATGGTGATTGACCAGATTTTTTTTTTTTTTTTAAGTAACATTTGTTTTGAAGGTGTGTTCATCACTGTAAATGTAATGCTATGTTCAAAATGCAGCTCCATGACTTGTATTCAACCTTCCTAAGTTCTTCAGCACCACCCCACTGCTAAGCTCCCTTCATTGGGTTAGCTATGTTAAAGCCCCTGAGCATAGAGGGTTAGGGGCCTTGCTCAAGGTCTTCAAGAATGGCACAAAGGCATTACTGGGGCTTGAACCCCCCCTGCCAAATAGTAACCCAGAGCCTTAACCACAGAGCCACCACATCCCCTTGAAAGCACCTTCTCCAGCACCACAAAACACTAATGCTCACCTACAAAGCCAGAAATGGAGCAGCCCTCTAGCACACTTACACTATTTAGACAAAATATTTGGATACTTGACTTACCCAGCCACAAGTGCACAAATACAGCTCTATGAAGATATGGTGTACATGGTTTTAGGTGAAAAATCTCGAGTGGCCTGCTATAGATCTCTGACTGTTGAGCACCTTTAAAATGAATTGGATATCAATACATGACTTTATTACAGCCCTTGTGGCTAAATTAGCACAAATCTTCACAAGCATGCTCAAAGATCTAGTGGAACATTTTCCCGGAAAAGTGAAGGTTATTATAACAGCAAATGAAATTAAATGTTAAATGAAATATTCAAAAATCACATACCAATTTTATAGTCAGGTATAGAACATATTGCACTGCACCACAGTTCCTTTAATCCTTAAACACTGCTCAAATGATCACAACATCTCTCCAGGCACAAGGAAGACATGCATTAAGACTATGCATCAAGACTAGGTCTGAACCGCCAGGTCACTAGCAGTCCTTAAACAACAGCTAAAGAGCTACTTCTTCCAGAAGTACTTACATTAGCACAGCTCTTGCCTTTCTAGCTAGCTATATCGACTCACAACAAATTTTTAGATTGAAGATATTCTTAGTCTGTGTCTTAATGAACTAGTATCAGGATATATTAATTAATCCGGTTTTAAAACACCTGTGTATGTCACTCTGAATAAGGTTTTATACAAAATGCCATACATGTATATATAGCGTATATTGTGTTTTTGAGCAGCAGCTCCTTTTTTCTGTTTTCTAGTAATATATAGATTATTACATGCATTATATTTACATCTTATGGACCTTAACATCCTTGCCAGTACATGTGGTTTGATGACAAACTCTCAGACTATTGTTAAAAAAGGAAAATAAAAGAAAGTACTCATTAAAAAAGAATTGAAGGATGAAACCAGCAGGATGAAAGAGTTTTACAGATCATATAATGATTTAAACTCAACTAGAAAACTGTAAAATATGGTGACACTTGAGCTAAGTTCTCTAGGCCTGTAGCCCTGTAGCAAAGCATAGTGAGAAATAGAGAACTAGTTTTAATGTACCTGACATACTACTCACTGTGCTTCATTTTGTTTTTCCTATCAGGTGTCTCTAGTGGTTAGGTGGGAATTCTGGGTTCACCTCTGGCTTTTTTAAAAATAGCTGTGAATGATTTGACATCTGCCTCACTCATAAGTCTGTCTCGCTCTGGACAACAGGGTCTGCCAAATCTATAAAATGTAAATGTCATTGTGAAGGCTCCAAACACTCTGACATTTCCAGAACAGTTTCGTATTGATGCCACGTTCCAGCTGTATTGCTTCCAGAAGTAATGAAACCCTGTTGTAGGATGGACAAAGTGTGAGAACTGTACATCTCTGGTCTTCTCCAATATAACACACACACACACACACACACACACACACACACACACGCACCCCTAAAGGAATATTAAGGTACTGATTAGCAATGTGCAAGATTTTATGGGAGGGGTTATTTTTGATCATTCTGTAATTTAACTTGAGCATGATGGCAGTGATGAAAGCTGTTTGGACTCATTAGCGAATTAGCTTCAGACATTCTCAAGTTGCAAGCATCAGCAGGTGGCCTTATTAAATCTATCGCATCAGACATGATACGCCAAAGCAGCCACATGCTTAACATATCCAAATAATCTACATTTAGAGAACTACAACTGTACCTGTGAAATTAAATACTATCTTTGTCCAGTTTTCTGGGATTTCTTGGATAATTTGGTGATGTATCCTGCCTTAGAAATTTTGATTGGATCAATTTCATTGCTTCATTGAGATGATTTGTTTTCATTTATACTAAAATGACGATATGTACATAACAACAAGCAGCAGTGCAACTAATCCCTTCTGTCATGAAAGCTCACAGATATGTTTGGTAACTCAGATTTCAGCAGCTAATATTGTCAACAAGCATCAGTATTTGAAAGTATATTTGTTTAGTCAAACATTCTGTGAAGAGGTTTTTCTTAGCTAAAGGAGCAGATCTGGAGTGTTCACAGGTATAGAGTGCCTTGTTGAAATCAGATGTGTTTGGAAACTGTCGCACTGACACTCTCAGGCATTCATTAAAGTTTGTTAATGATGAAGTGGCTGGAGTTTTACAACCCAGACTGCCTGTTTTTCTGTATAACTTCTTGGCTGTGCCTTTTAGTCATGGGTAATCTTGCTTGGTTACATCGACCCTAACAATTACATGACAGCAAGCATACCTAATAATGAGTTTCTCTCTCTCTCTCTCTCTCTCTCTCTCTCTCTCTCTCTCTCTCGCTCTCGCTCTCGCTTTTTCTTCTCTCATGCTACACATGTTTCTGAGATACCACTGATCTTGACCGCTTCTGCTTGCTGGAAATCTCATCATTTGGAAACAAGCCACTGAGAATGTTTGCAGATAGATAACCTATGCATAGACACGAAAGACACTTAATACTGTGGATGATGAACACTTAGTAACTAAGAAGATGGTATTAAAATGCAGTTTATATGAACACATTTGATACAGTTGTTTAGCATTACAATTACCACAGCTTTGCACTCAAATGTTTATATAATTCTCTGTATATATTCATCTTTGGCATACATTTTTAGAGATTAAAGAGATATAAGGATAGATTATTGAACAAAAAAATATTTATTTCTGTCAAGCTGATCTGTGAGTCTATTGTTAAAAACAAATCAAATTTAAATTGAGTATTGTTAACATTAGCAAAAGCTAGTTTGTTAGTTAGTTGGTTAGTTAGTTAATAAATCCTGACTTGTCCTCTGTATACTTTTTTTGTCCTGCTGAAACACTGGGAGATCTTTGACCCACCATATGTTTAGAGCTGCTAAGCCAAATGCTAGTTTTTTTTTTAACAAAATCTTTTTAGGAATCTTTCATGTTTCGTTACAGAAATTTAGTCCCAAATATTGCAACTGCAAATGAAAATGCTGTAATTGGGACTCTAAAATGTATATCAATTAAAAAAAACTATGGTTTACTTCAGTATATGCTTAAACTGCATTCATTTAGCCTGTCAAAACATTGCTAGCTTAGTTAGCTAAATTTACCACAGAAGTGTACTTCTCTTTATTAAGCACGAAAAGTGTTATTCTCCGGAGTGTAAAGACAGTTATAAGTGAGACTTCCTTCAGGTGTGTGGTGCTTCTCAGGGTCATTCTCTAATAAAGTAGACATGACATGAAAGACACAAAAATAAACAGCAAATTAAAGTGAGCTGCAGCTCGATGTATTCTCAGTAAGTGTTAAATACTGTATGACTAAGCAGAACGGTGAGGTGGAGTGCACACGTCTGGGGCAAATAATCTTTCTGGGCATGGTATTGATAAATTAACTTGTCATCAATATCCTTGAGAGGAGCTGTACGTGCCGAGCGAGCGCACACAAACACACATACACACAAAGCAGGTGGGGTCGAATGCAGTCATTTACTTTTTTCTATAAATAACCGTCTTGCACAGCAGTTTTATTGTCACATGTAGATGAACAGTCAGTTATCCTCACTGTCCTCTCTCTGTCCCTCTGTCCTTTATTTTACATCATTTTATAGTTGTAATTTTCCTGTAGCAACAATTAATTGAACTGTGTAGTATAAACAACAAACGTTCAAGGCCACGAGTCGGTCGTTTATTTCTATTGTACACACCAAGGACAGAACAAAAGGAACATAGTTCATTCCAATGACCTTCGGAGATAAAATGTAATCTCTTTGACTGTCTGAATATTTTTACAATTTCTAGCCTCAATGATGATGTTACCTTTTTTTTGGAACCTGACATTTTTCTAATTTAGTTCATCTTCTGTAAGTAGTGGTGAATTTGGAATCCATCCCAGGCAGAAAAAATTTAATGGGGCATCAGCCCTTCATAGGGCACACTTATTCAATTTTGGAGCAGTCTGGGGGAAGTTTTAGAGATGGGAAGAGCATGTAAAACAGCCCAAAGAGAAAATTCAAACTCAGGAACTTGAATTCCTGCAGTATGTTTTCCAATACGAGATATAAATCATCTATATTCATTGTTTTTATTACTTTCTAGCTCCCATCTATGTCCTACATATAGCAAACAATGAACCAGGATGTGTTTGAGCACAGCATGGTATCTGAAATAGGCAAACAGAAAAGAATGAGACAGCGCAGAGAGAGCATTATACCTATTAAGATAAAGTGTCAGATGGAGTGTTCCTATCATCATAGCCTATAAAGCGATCCACCGTACCCACAGCCTACATTTACTGTATCTTATAAACAAGCCGGTGCATTCAAACAGGTCCCGGCAGCAAGCACAGAGCAGAGTTTAAACAGGGAAATGGCTTTATGAGTCTCAGTAAACTGCCGTCTGTGTGTGGGGGCTCGCCATTTCGAAAATAAACATAACCAGACAAGAATGCTCTCATGAGAGGGTGTCATGATGCCTCTGATAACTGTTTAGAATGAAATAATACAAACGCATTTAATCCCAGTTTAGTTATTTAGGTCCAAACCACCAGCTTTATTGCATAAGAGCTATGTGAAATAGCTGCTTTATTGCAATGTCAGATAGGGACTAAATGTACTGTGAGGAGTACATTAGCAAGCATCACTCTGACTGAGTGATCCAGGTCTATTATGCTCTGTTGGAATCCTTCAGAAAGTAAAGGACAGTTTTGAAGAAGAACCTAAAGGAGGGCCACAGGAGCAGTTGTTTGGGATTGAACCAGTGACCATGGAGCTGTTAGGCAGTAATCTTCAATAAGTGTCATAATAAGTGTAACATGGTGTTCACTATCATGCTTTCTAGATGGTGGTGGACAAGTTATTGTATTTGAATTAAAGTAGAGAGTAGTAGAGAGGTTAAATATGACTCCAGTAAAAGGAAAAGTAATCCCTTTAAACTTTCATTTGAGTAAAAGTACAAAAGTATTTGCCCTCACATGTACTTAAGTTTCCAAAGCACTATGATTTATAATGGCTATAATATTTTATTATAATTTTGTCACAAGACTGTTACTTAATTAATTCTGTTTAGGTGAAAAGACTCTAATATTACTCTTAGCGCACCAATTCTTCAATATAATGATATCAATGAGCAAAACACTGATTGATATCAATAAAAATGATCATGAGCCCAAACCCTTCTTATCAACTACTTGAAAGAAAATCACGCAGTGTTGTAGCAAGTCAGGGTCAGGAGTTTCATCCATCATTTATTCTTCTCAAAATCTTCTGCTTGCTGTTAAACTGAGGCTAAATTGTATGTTATGTATGTTGAGTAAAGAGTAAGATATTTGACTTTGAAAAGTAGTGAAACTGAGTTAAAAAAATCTCCCCAAATAGAAATACTTCAGTTAGTACAGATATATATAAAAAGCTACTTAAATACAGCACTGTTGCTAGAGACATGTAAAGCACATTCTTTTAGACTGCTGCAGAAGGACAAAAAGAGAAAGACCAAGGAGGAGGTTTATGGATGTGGTGAGGGAAGACATGCAGGTACTTGGTTTGAAAGAGGCAGATGTAGAGGACAGGGGGGTATGGAGACGGATGATTCGCTGTGGCGACCGTACAGCCGTAAGGGGAGGAAGAAGACTCTTGTCCAGTGTCGGTGTGTAAATAAAGCTGCATCAGTGTGTTGCTCAGGTTGCTTTGTTCACATGTGTGTCTTCAGAAATAGTAGTGTAGTAAATAGTCTTCCGACTTCCCTTGGCTTCCAAATGCCCCCATGAAAAAGTTTGACCTTGCGCCAGGTCTGTTATGTGCTGTCAGTGGTATTGAATCTTAATAGACTTTTGACTTCACAGCCAGCTTTTTTGGTGACAGAGATATCTCACTCGGACATCTCAACCATAGCTTGAAAGAAAGCAAAGAAAAATGAAAAAGCACAGCCTCTGAAAACCCGGGAAAAAGGAATTGTTGACAGTGGCACAATCGGAATGTCAAATATTAGATTATGGGCCAAGGACTATACTGAGTTCTACTGCAGGTGGGAAAAATACTACCTTTGAGAAATAAAATATCATTTCCTGTCCTTTTACATCTGATAACAGGAATATTTCGGGTAAATTCCTGTTTAACATTCATTACACATGTACCATTTTCTATTAAAACAATTAATGAAATGTGGCCATTTTGTTGGCTCATCAGATATAACTGTATTAAATGTCAAATAGTTTGTGATTCACACAGGCAGGTCTTTATTACAGTGTTCATGATGTGAACATTTGCTAAAGCAGTTTAGTAAAGGGGGAGATTGGCTTAAGGATGGACATTACTTGGCATCAGGTCCAGCTGTGAGATTCAGGGAAGGTGACCTGCTCCCTGGTGGTAATTTGCAGTGGCAGATGTTTCACCAGAAGCTCACAGCTGATTTTATAGGAAGATAAAAACTTTAGTTTAATACCAACTGCATGTACATCCAAACTAACTGTGCTGTAGGGTTGATTATTAAATATTTAAGGGTAATGGTTACATAGAAACATGTGATAGATGTTTAGGATGCAATTACATAAAATGAGCACAGCGTGTATTAGGAGTAATCCAATAATCACTATTAATTGATGTTCAGAGAAAACCAGAGGACAACCTCAAAGTATATATTGCTTTGCATTCAGTAACTTAAACTTGGCTTTACTATGTAAACATTAGATTCAAACTTTACGTTGTTAATAGTATAGACTAGGAGTATTCAACGTAAGTAAGAGAAGGTCCAGTAAGATAATATTTTCTCACTGATCCAAGATGTTATGGTGACAAGAGTTAGCCACCGTTGATTTTTAATTTTGATTTTATGCTAGGTCTTGATGATATGTGATGTTATTTTAAGATTGATATGTATGAAGATATATATTTCTGAGTAAGCTGGAAGCAGGGCTGGAGTATTGTTACTGAAAATATAATTTGTAAAAAGATTTTTCTGGAGACACGTTTATGTAAGATTTTTGAAGAACATAAAATAACAATGGAGATGATAAACTAATGTTAGAAAAATATTATGTCTTTCCTCAGTCAATACAATATCTCAGAAAAGTGCATTGTGGAAGGAAGGTGCATAAATAAAAGCTGGGATTGAAGACTTCCATATAAGTGCACAACTAGGTTAAAAATAGCTTTGTCTCCACCAGCCAGTCACTTTAATGTAATTCCCCTTATTAATCAAATCCAATCAGGCATCGCAGTTAAGCGTCATTGCTGTCTGATTTACTGCGCTGTCACTCTGCTGTGCATGATATTATCATTACACAATTCCTCTAACACTAAACAATTCCTCACTACAGTAAAACAGAACGTTACCAGATTTCCTTCCTTCTTTTCTTCCTTCCTTCATTCGAATTGTTGATTACTCACTTCTTAAAATCTAGAACTCGTCAGGCAGCACATTTAATTGTTTTGACACTAATTGGTCTATCCATGTTGCTTTTTTTTTGTTTTTTTACAATCTGAATTAATTCAGCTCATGACTATTTAACTAAGGCAGGTAGCTATACAAAAGAAGAAGAAGAAGAATAGCCTTTATTTTTCACATATACTACATTACAGCACAGTGAAATTTGTTCTTCGCATATCCCACCTTGCTCAGAGGCTGGGGTCAGAGCGCAGGGTCAGCCATGATACGGCGCCCCTAGAGCACAGAGGGTTAAGGACCTTCCTCAAGGGCCCAAGAGTGGCAGCTTAAAGGTTGGATCAATTCATGAAAAAACATCAAAAAGCAAGATTGAAAACCTACAAATTAGCAAAATAAAACATTTGCTCAATGTTCTCCAACATAACTGAAATAAAGGCAAAACATTTTTTGTTGGTAATACAGCAAAGATAACTGGGGTTGGTAATAAGAAGATCTATTAATAAGTACCTGGACAGTGTGAAGTCTGTGGTCTGACCTCACGTTACAAGAATTTGCATCTACAAGCCTTTCCAATCCATAATAAAGTATTTACTTTATATTTAATTAAAATATATCCATTTAAGCCTGTCACAGAAGCTCATAGAAGCCTATAGGAGCCCACATAATCCCATAGAAGTCCACATAAATTAATACATTTACTATTGCCCTAGTGATAGCCATCATACTGTTTACTCTCAGCTATGTTATCTTATATACTGCACCATATCATTACTTCTTTATATAATTCTTTTGCTGTTTACACTTTTGATTGGATGTAAATTGCACTCCATTGTCAATCAACTTGTACAGTGACAGTAATAAAGTATAATGAATCCGACAGAAATCTATTCTATAGAATTCTATAGAATCCCATTAAAGCCTATAGAAGTGCATGAATCTGAAAAGTCATAAGAAGCCCACATAAGTCTTGAAATTTCTGTAGAAGCCAATTAAATCTTATATAATTCTATCAAAACCCATAAAAACCCACAGAAGCCTACTGAGACATGTTGAAGCCTATAGGAGTCCACACATGTCTACTGAAACCCACAGAAGCCAATGGAATACTGTAGAAGCCCAGATGATTTTACAACTAGGCTTCACTGTAAAAACACTGTATCTGGGCTTTAAAAGAGATATAGTCCATTTAGGATCTGATGTGCACCAAAAACATTTTGTGATAAATGAATGAACATGATATTACAATGATATATTATTATATATTGTTATGATGAAAGTTTAAGTAAGCACAATATTTCACTGAGTACTTTAATGCAACATTTTTGATCACTACTGAGATTTCTGCCAATCTGAGCAACAAAGATCATTTTGAGGTGTCAATCATTACCTTTTTTTATGATTTGCAGGTGGGTAGAAAGATCTGCCCTTTTGTGTGATCATCAGTCTGTATGTTTGGATGGGACAAACAAAGAGTCCTATAAAATATGATAGAATTTCCAAATGTTCCAAAATACTATAGAAGCCAACAGAGGCATAGAGAATTTCATTGAAGCCTGTATAAGCAAATGGAAACCACTAGCAATGTAAAGAATTCAGAATAAGCCTATAGCTCATAAAACTCTATTGAATTAAATAAAAGTCTATAGAAGCTTATAAAAAAATAGAGAATCAAAGAGAAGCTTAAATAAAACAACCAGAGCTCTTAGAAGCAGGGCTTCACATTCATTTGTAACAGCATTGTGGATTTGCAGACTCTAATGTCGACTAAAAACAGTCTGTGTTAACTAACCGAACAGCAATATATTGCAGTGATAAATGTAATAATTCAGATTATAAATCTGAAATATTGAATTTCACCAGTTGCAGTTACCGTAATTTCCGGACTATAAAGCGCACCCATATAGCATATAAGCGTATTTGCCATACCCACTGAATTTTACAAATATTTTTATTTTTAACATTAATAAGCCGCACCTGTTTATAAGCCACGCGTGTCTACACTAATGAACTTAACACAGGCTTTAACAAAAGACACGTTACACACGGAGTAACGGGTGAAATATGTTGTGCTTCCTTTGGGAGCATAAGGGTATTTTGGGAATAGCATGCCACTGGAAACACATTTTTCGAGTATTACTGCATGTGTGCAAGGCCGAGGAATATGTCCTTATTATTTTCTGATGCTTTCTTTGACTAACCCGTAACGCTGTTGCCAAGAAAAATAAAAAAAGCACGGGTTTTGGAAACCTGTCCGTGCTTATATGATTTCTGTTGCAACTGGAGTTAGCATGCTATCCCTTAACCCAGACTCAACTCGCTACAACGGCTTGTATCTAAACAGTAGCCCACCAAGTAAGTCATTGTTCACTGTCTTCCTCCTTCCTTTCACAACTATTTCTCTCTGGAGTTTATCTTTTGGCATCGTTGTGCGTTTAAAAAAATTTTTTTTCCCGATGCCGTGCAGCTCAGAACACAGGTGAGGTGCGTTTTTTTTCCGTTCGGAAATTTAATTGGTCTGATGTTATGTCGCTCAGTTTTTTGGCTTGAATTTTGTGAAACCGGGAAAAACCCAGGAAAAGTTCATAAATTAGCCGCTTCATTGTTTAAGCCGCGGGGTCAAAACGTGGAAAAAAAGTAGCGGCTTATAGTTTGAAAAATACGGTAATAATATAAATACATGTCTACCCTTTAGTATAGAAACATTATGCTGCTGATGTTTAATGACATTTCTTGTGTAGTCTTAAAGCAATGTCCTGCAGTATGTCAAAATTTTCCACTAAGCAATTCATGCAATTGTTTTTAACCCTGCTTCTGAAAAAACAGATGTGGAGGGCATGATGGGGGTGAAGCTCATCACTGGGGCCTACACCCAAGTACTTATCTAATCTGCAAGTTTATCATATTTCAAATAACGGATGATTAACGATTGAATAACAGCTGATTAACACTCTAAAATGATTTCTTTTCACACTGAGTGAAGAAGTCATTAGTGAAGTTTCCTGCATCATTTCAAGTGGACTAAATTTACAATCTTTGTCCTGCAGACTACAGATGATTACGTATTTCATATACAAACCTTTGGAGGTAGATGTTTAAACTGAAATATAGTCAATTATAACTATGGTATATTACATAATTTTTTTTTTTGTCTCAGCATCTTTTCCTGTCAGCTGATGTTTTAGATTCTGACTCCTCCTCAGGACATGGAAGGCTTCAACACTTAAACACTAGACATGTTTAAACAATATGCATAGTGTGCAAAACTGCACAGGTTCAATGTTTTCATTATTCTATTTTTTAATTAAAAAGTAGAATAAAAAGGGTTTTAAAAAGCGCCAAGTCTCAATCAAGCACCAAAATAGATAGATAGATAGATAGATAGATAGATAGATAGATAGATAGATAGATAGATAGATAGATAGATAGATAGATAGATAGATAGATAGATAGATAGATAGATAGAAAGAACTTTATTGTCATTGCATTGTACAGGTACACAGCAACGAAATGCAGTTTGGCATCTACCAGAAGTGCAAAATGTAGCAATCGTGAAAATAGTGCAGATAAATATGTAGCATATTTACAGCAGGTGATATATATGTAAGCATATGTACAGTGAATAAATATAAAGGCTATAACAGTGCAGATGTGTGGACATCATTAAGAAGTACAGACAGATATTCTAAAGCTATGGCATTGAAGAGAAATGTGCAGAAATGAAAGGTTATAGGATTATTTATGGCATTTAAGAAATGTGCAAGCTGAATAAACAAGTCTACTATATATATATATATATATATATTTTACAGTGAAACCCGGTTATGTCGAGGGCCTAGGGGACGCCAAAAAGCGTCGAGATAACCGATGATCGAGATAAACGAAAACCAATATGGCGGCAATATATTAACAAGCTTGAAATTTCTTTATGTACATGATGTGCTTTATTAAATGAGAATGTGCATGCACGTGTTTTTGGAGGTTTTTTTACACAACAGCGTTGCCGCGATTTGATTGATTGGTCATGCGGATCGAGATAACCTGTAATGCGAATAAGGAGGCGGAAGCCGAAGTAAACACAAAAACAAAGTTTATTGAGAATACTCAGGAGATAATCCACCAATACTTGTAGCGAAGCAGTAATATCCAGTGGTGCGCTCCGGGAGCGCGGTCCACGAAGTTCTGTGAAAGCAGAGACAGTTCGTGTAGAGAATCCACGGATCGGCGCTATGGAAAGCGCAGCGCTAGGCAGCAACAGATAAACGTGGTGCAGACAGCGTGAACATGGAAAACAGCAGGATCGGGGTAATCCGGGGTGCCGTTAGGAGAATGCGGAGTCCGAGATGAAGGGTACGTATCGGCATACGTTTACGCAGACTGACATGAAACAACACGTACGATCATGCACAAACAATAACGGACAGCGAGTGTGTGGAGGTGAGGGGCTTAAATAGGAGATGGGATGAGTGAGTGAATGAGAGTCAGGTGTATGTGATCAGCATGACTGCGACGAGATCCGTGTGGGGCACACACGGGAGAAAAAGCAGGGTGGTTCGGGGAATGCCGCCGCCGAAGGGGGCGTGGCAGGGGGATTCCTGACATAACCGACGTTAAGTGGCAAATTTGCCCCCCTTGGGCTCGAGATGTTAGGGTTCGGCGACATAAAAAATCGACATAACTGATTAAAAAATGCTAAGACAAAGCAAAAAATTTGGCGGTTTCACTTCAAAAACGTCGACTTAATAGGGTTAGCGAGTTAACCGAGGTCGAGATAAGTGGGTTCGACTGTATATATATATATAGATATAAAAACATTATATACACATACAGTACATGAATGTGAAATGTTGGGCAGAATGTACAGTAGGGATATAAAGATACATATAGATAAAAATAGTGCAGATGTAATGAGGAGTAAAAAAAATATATACTATGTAATATGTACATGTATTTTACAGTGGTTATATACAGTGTTTTGTTTTGTTTTTAAAATCCGCCATGATGCACAAATTCGTCAATTAAATCCGTCCGTGTGGAAACAAAAGTTCCGTTTAGAGTCCTGATGATTTACATAAATTTAAACTTTAGCTACTTTAAAACATTTATTTAAGAAGACAAGAATATTTTGTCTTCCATGCTTTATGTTGAGTATGGTTTCTCTAATAATAAACATATTTTTTCATAAAGCATCCATATTTTTCATGGCCATGTTGATTAGAGTATTAAAAATTTGAAAATAATTAATTTAAGGTAAACACTTTTTTATTATACTGATTGAATTGAGTAATTAAATGAAATTGTTTAAATAAAATTTTAAAAATGGAAACATTTAATTCAATAGTTTACATTTGTTAGATAAAAAAACTGGATGTATGGATGGATGCAGAATGGATGGAGAAATTAATGGATGGATGGATAGATGAATAGAAAGAACCTGTATTTACATTGATTAGACTCACGCAAAACAAATATTATTTACGGTACAGAGTGAGAGTGAGTAGCCACAGTGACACTGCGCTGACTCTAGTTTTTTTTTATACTTATGCACAGTTGTGTATGTTTTCACAGTTAATATTAATATTTTAAAAAATTAGCTTAAGTGCGGGGCGGACACTAAACAACTAGCATTCCTGAGGGAACTCAGATTTTCAATTATGTTCTGAATGTAAAAAGGATTGCATTTGATACAAATGTGTACCAAAACTGAAAGCCCTGTCCCAAAAAACTATGTGTACCGTTAAACCCCTACTAAATTTCATATCACAAATTCAATCAATTACATCTGGACTGTGGCAAATTGGATCCAACTTTACCATACAACAAGACAATGACCCAAATCTTATGTCTTCTCTGTAAGTATTATTTAGAGAGCAATCAGTCAACTGTAGTCTTATCTATCTTGGAATGACCTGACCAGTCACTGCACCTAAATCCTATTGAACTGCTCTGAGATGAACTGATCAGGGTCAAAAAGAAATCTCCAACTAGTGAAGAACACCTTTGGCAGCTTTTTACAAGTATTTTTGAGAAACAAACTGTCTGGCTTCCAAGAGTGTGTAAACTTGTTATTCATGGAAATTAAGCTTTTTCTTTTAAATGAAAATAAGGTTTTGTATATGAAACACTGTTAGATATATTTCCCCCTCCCCAACTTTTCCTTTTGTTATTATACTGATAGATGCACGCACAAAAAACTCATCATTCAGAAAGAAATTTCTTTGAGAATGCCAGGAGACGGAATGGTGACATTTTCACCACTGATCAGGCTTTCAGTATTTTAAATATCGCAACCGCAGTCAGGTTTAAATCTACTTAGCTTGACATTTTCTACATGAGGTTAGACATTACAGTTCTGAAAGAAACTGAGCTAAAGCTGGAGATTTAAATGTGAAAACATTTGAAACGGTCAAGAACAATCAAAATGTAATTCCTGTTATAGAATGGAAAGTTCATTTCATCCAATTTCAGTTACAATAAATAAAAAAAATTTGTTTGTGGATATTCCACAATATTTATTGTAACTGTAATTGAAATTTTAATTTTAAAACCTTCAAATCAAAAATCAAAAACCTCCAAATCAACACTGGAATAAACAAAACAGCATGTAATAGCCTGGTTCTGACTCACTGGCTGTGTTGTTGATAATGCTAATGAGCTTTAATTACATTTCAATTGAGGTAGGTCTCCAGGAGCCTTTCGTTTTTTTAAGCCGCTGCTAAATAATTACATTAAATGAATGAGTGCATGAATGTGATTAAAAAAAAAACAGCCCTCCAACAGCCTGAAGGTGAAATGACTCAATTGAAAGAAACTCCCTTTAATCAGGGCTGCAGTGTACAGCATGTTGGTGTGGACGTATGTTTAGAAAGCACACATCTCTTCACTATCCTAGGATTGGCTGCGTAATGGAAAGCAGCATGGAATTCCCTAATTAAAACAAATTCCCTTCAATCTGCCCCATGCATGAGTCCAAGGCAGAGGGGCTCGAATCATGTGGTAATGTCAATGTTCTAAGAGGATCCTCGACATCAAACTGCATGCTTTCTTTGGCAGCTGACCCAAGGGAAAGGCATCTGGCTCCGAGATCCCAGCAGGGGAGAACACGTACACTCGCTTTAAGACTCTCTAGCACACTGAGATCTTTCTTGCAGAGATACGCTCATTATCTTCTCCAGGGTCAGAATAACAGGTTCTATCATTCGACCAGGAGCCTCTAATGATCCCAACCACTGCTTCTTGTCGCTTCTATGGAACACAAAGCAAAGAAAAGCTAAAAAAGATGCTTCTAAAACAGGTAAAGAACATAATACCTTGAAGAAGAAGAAAAAAAACAGGAATGGCAAAGTGTCTGATGTGCCATAAGGGCCTGGATAATTATGAATCAGCAGCATACCTTATAACGTTTACATGATTGTTACAATTAACTTTTAGGTCAATACATAAAGCAAAAGCCAATCGCATGTACATGGCTTTGGATCAGAAGGGTTTGGATCAGCATGGGTCAGTTGGAGCAATTGGATCAGCATGGGTTCGGATCATTCAGCCGGAAGCCTCTGATGATCACAAGCACCACTTTCTAGCCCCTCCTCTAGAATAAAAAGCAAAGGAAGGATAGGAAAGGTTATTTCCAAGATGAAAAAACAGGAATGGAATTGAAAATTTTATAAAACAACAGCATTTACATTGTTTTCAGTACATTTTTAACAGATGCTGCAGAAGGAAAAGGGGTAGCTCAGGGGTTAAGATGTTAAGATGATCAGGGGATCAGAAAGAGTTCAAATCCCAGCACCAATAAGCTTCCACTGCTGGGCCCTTAACCTTCCTCTTGTGTTAGGGTCGGCACCGACCCGTTTGTAGGTTTAAATGCACAGAAGTACCACATAAATTTGTTTATTGCATCAAGGATTTTTTACTTTGTCAGGAACCTCTATTTAAACAAAATAAAACAAAAAAAATCTCTTTAACTAAATTATAAATTCCTCTGATTAAAATTATGACCTTTGTGGTGTTTGGGTCGGTTTCGACCCAGTTATAATATAACATTTTAAAACAATAATTAGTGCTAAATCTAAAATCATAAACACACTGTCAGCTCACTGACACAGTCAGCCAACAGCTCACTGACAGTCAGCTCCTCTCCTAACCCTGTAAGCTTTACTTAGGGGCTTTTTTTTTTGCCTGTTTGTCGCCTTCCCTGAACAAGCAAAACAAACAAACAAAAATGGACATGTAAGACATGCATAAGACCAATTCAGTTTAGAGTTGGTGACTTGCAGAGTGCATATCTCCAGTTTGCAGCATGCAAAAAATGAGAAGATTGAGATCATCTCTTCGCTGAAAATGAGACAGAGGACACAGAGCAGCATCGCGATACAGATGATACAGATGGTACTTATGTCCACAATTCACAAAGATGCAGATGTGTCATCTGGAAGTGAGACAAAGCCCATACTTATCCTGGACTATAATAAAAACAAAGGAGGAGTGGACAACCTGGATAAGCTGACTGTCACCTACACTTGCCAGGGAATGACAAGGAGATGGCCAGTGGTTGTGTTTTATAACATCCTAGATGTGTCTGCATACAATGCATTTGTGTTGTGGCACCACATCCAGCTAGGGTGGACCTCAACCAAAAAAAACAAGCGAAGAATGTTTCTTGAGGAGCTAGGAAGTTCTCCAGTCGAAACGCACATTGAGCGAAGCTGAGACCCAGCCATGGTTCGACAGCTGCAGAGTTCACCTAGCACTCTATCCATGCCATCAGCAACTCAAGGAGCATCAGCACCAGCATCCTTCTTAGCCAGCCCTGCCTCAACATCAACCAGCACAGCAACAGCCACAACCCCACTGAGGCCACCTGATTCTAAAAGAAAGAGGTGTCAGGTCTGCCCTAGCAATAAGGACAGAAAGACAAACATATTGTGCTTCTACTGAAAAAAATATCTCTGCAAGTTTTTGCCACACATGCATCTAAACACACACATACACATGTATGTCTTTGCAAACAAAGACTTTTTTTGGATTTGCAGTCAAACAAACAACAACCAATCAAGCAAATCAAGTACTAGGATTTGCTTGATTGGTTGTTGTTTGTTGTTTGTTTGACTGCAAATCTATATATTTTTATTATTACTAGTTCTAATTTTAATTTAGTATTTCTATTAAAGCTCTTTAAAAAAAAAAAAAAAAAATTTTTGCTTTTTTTTTTGGGGAGTAAACATATTTGGGTCAAAATTGACCCGAACACCATAGATGTTACTATAGTTAATAATATAAAAATAATTTTTATTTTTTATATTTTTTAATTTAGAGATATTTTCTTATACCCCTCACCTGTTCTCTTGTCTTCCTGGACCATTCTCTTGACCTCACCATGTTTGTAACCACACCAGTAAATGTCTAGAAGGAGCTGAGTATCACAGTCATTTTAAAGCTGCCTAATTGGTGCTTATTAGGCTTTATTGCTGCTCCCTGATATCCACAGGTGTTTTCAATACCTGATTGAAAACACTTCATTGAACCTCTGTTCTTCAGAGTGGTAGTCTTTAAGGGGTTGAATAATTATGTCAATGAAGAATTCACAAAAGAAACATTTACTACTGTATTACAAAACTAATTGATGTCATTTTAGTTGCATATGGTTCTTTAAGAAGTCCTTGTAGGATTTCATTCTGAATACAATTACAAATGTACACTAAATTCCCTAAAACCATTTACAGCATTGGGGGTTGAATAATTTTTTTATTAAAAGCAATATTTTCATGGGTAAGGAAACCTAACAAGGTAACCAAGAGGTAGGAAACAGATTGGATGATAAATAATAGTTTAGAGGGTATTTTATGACTGTTTTAAGACACGGGTCAAAACTGACCCGTTAACATAAGAGATAGTAAGAGAAAGCTAACATAAGACGAAGGTTAAACAAGGCTCTTAACCCTTGACTGCTCAGTTGTATGAACAAGATAATTGTAAGGTGATCTGGAAGAGGGCGTCTGACAAATGCCATAGGTGAATACTCTCAAGGTGTATGGGTTTGGAACAGTAATTCTTTGCCAGTTGGGAGACTTAAACTTCATTTTTTTCCTAACAAAATAATCTTAACCTCCTTCAAGATATATTTGCTCATTAAATAAAAACATACTTGATACATGTGTGGCACTGTGACTCAAGCAGCAGTGCCTTATGATCATAAATCTTATAAACTTTATCTAAACTTTAGAGTGATAGAAAGAAGTGTAGTTCATTTTGCGAAGATGTTGGTCTCCTGATCAAAGGGTGATGAGCTTACAATCCAAACACTTCCAAGGTTTTACTCCAGGGCCCTTGAACAAGGCTCTTAACCCTTAACTGCTTCTTGTATAAATGATATCTCACCCTCGGTTACCTCGACAACCCTATTAAGTCGACGTTTTTGAAGTGGAACCGCCAAATTCTTGCTTTTTCTAAACATTTTTTATCGGTTATGTCGACTTTTTTTATGTTGCCGAACCCTAATATCTCAAGCACAAGGGGGGAAAAATTTGTTATCTCGGTGCAGCCGCAGAAGAACTCGCGAAAGTGGCGTAAAAATCAAGTCTTACAGCTGCTACAGGTGTTGTATTGTATACTGGTGAATCTCTGCTGTTAGTTAGTGCTAGTGTTCGTAGTGTTAGTAGGGCGCGGCTTTGGGAAGAAAAGCGCAGCCGTTGAGAGAGTGCCGGTGGGAAGGCACGTACCGGGATACGCATGAGCGATAACAACGACCGCCGTGAACCAACATATACCAACAATAACGGACGGTGAGAGTGTGGAAGTTTAAATAGGAGCTGGTGATGATGCTAAACGAGCACCATATGTGCGTGATTGAAGCCGGGAGCTTCAGAGAAAGCGGCCGAGAAAGCACCTGACACGCTGAAGGGGGCCGAAGGGGGCGTGGCAGGGGTATTCCTGACAGATAAACATGTACTGTATGTATTTTTATAGCCTGCCCTCATCAAACAAATCGCGGCAACGCTGTTGTGTAAAAAAAAACCTCCAAAAACACGTGCATGCACATTCTCATTTATTAACGCACATCATGTACATAAAGAAATTTCAAGCACGTTAATATATTGCCGCCATATTGATTTTCGTTTATCTCGATCATCGGTTACCTCGATGCTTTTTGGCGACCCCCTAGGAGATCGACATAACCGGGTTCCACTGTAATTGTAAGTCGTTCTGGATAAGGGGGTCTGCCAAATGCCATAAATGTGCTATGAAATGAACACCAGCTCTCTCTCTCTCTCTCTCTCTCTCTCTCTCTGTAAAGTGACAAAATTAAAAAGTAGGAAGTGGATGCAACTGCATTTACATTTAAATACTGTGCAAATATACAATTTAATGAAGCAAAAGACTAAATAACATGAAACAGAAACAAGAACCTGAACATAACCAACCATCATCGAGAACCATGTGACAGCCATTATTGGGAATGTAGGCCCCTGTCTATAATCTTGACCCAGAAATTATAAATATATGGCAGGTTTCTTAATCCAGAGTGAATCATAACTTAACAGTTCAGTAGTTAGGATCTTGCTCAAGAGCTCAGAACTGGAAGTGCCAGAATTTGAACTCAAGATCCTCCAATCAGAAGATCAGTCCAATGTCCCAAACACTGAGCTACCACTTCTCCTCACCAGTCTCTCTTTATTCGTTCTATTCAAGTTAAGATAATCCCCTCAGAAATGCAGCTTGTCATGTTGCCAAGTAACAGAAAAGTGTAAACTATTGTCCTATAAATGTTGTGTCTAAAATAGAAACTTATTGACAGTTACAAATCTCTAACACTGGAGACTCCTTCTCAACATGTTCAATAAGCATCTTCTCAACATGTTCAATAAGCATCTTCTCAAAGAAGAGCCAGAATCATAAACTTTATATTTATAGATTAATTTATTTTACATACAGGTCCCTGTATCAGGATATTTTGTTATAGAAATAATATTATTTAGAATTGCAGTTGAAAGAAGTTAACTAATATCTACTGACAAATCAGAATAAATAATTTCCCTTATTTTTGTTTCTTTGATGAGATATTTGGTGAAACACGGATCTCACGAGGATTGTGTAATAAATGTTATTAAGAGAGAGCGATGGCATTTAAAAATATACTATTGTTTTTTTTGTTCGGTCCAGACCAGCTAGCTCTGACTCTCTCTCTCGCTCTCTCTCTCACACACACACACACACACACACACACACACACACACACACACACACACCACTTCTGTTATCTCTTTTACTCAGCCCTCTTACTGTACTCAAAAACCTTGGCTTGTACACATACCATCTCACAAGCTATCCATCACTTCCTCACACGCACACACACACACACACACACACACACACACATACACAAAGCTGTTCTTTGGTTTCGAAAATTCCTGTTTATAAACTACAGTTTCTAATTTTCAATGTCTGTTCTGTGACAAAGAGAGAGACAGGCTAATCCAGACAGAAAAAAGAGAGAGAGAAACAGAGAGTGGGATTAATACACCACACAAACAGTGTGTCAGGATGTTTAGGTCTCAGCTGTGGTACGTCTCACACGTCCCCTCGTGCCCCCAAACACTCAGCTCTGTACGTCTGATGAAATAAACATCTCCTGCTACTGGATTAAGTCTTCGTACCTAACACACATGTTAGAAATGTATTTATAGAAATGTTCAAATGTGCTAAGAACCTGGAATTCTTATAGAGAGGAACAAAGAATACGTTACTGGTTTTCTTTTTTTTTTATGTCTGCAAAACGACAAATAAGAGAATTACCACAGTGAATGCATTAAAAAATAAAAAATTGAAATTATTTTCCTTAATGGCAAATGTTTATAAGTGCTTTACGGGGGTCCTGTGTAAATCTGTACCTTCATGGTAATTGTTATAACATTTTTATTCAACATTTAGAAATTAATGACATTTTTTGGTAAATATAATGCTTTTAAAAAAACCCTCTAATTTCTACCGCTACTATTTAAACTATTTAAACCTCAAATCCCAAAAAGGTTGGAACGCTTTATTAAATGTCCATATAAACAGAATACAATGATTTATTAAATATCAGAAACACATTTTACCTACAATAGAACATAGAAAACATAGTGTCATGCGGAGATATGGAGGCGGAAGCCAAAATACCAGCAAACAGAGTTTATTACAGCAAATAGGCAAAGCCAACACAAAACTCACACCAGAAACGGAGAGTCACAAACTGAAAGTATAAATCCGCTCTTTCCCCACAGAGACCAGGAGCGGAGCGATGCCCTCAGCGGAGACCTGGTGCGGAGCGACGCCCTCAGCGGAGACTGGCGGCTGGGCGACGACGTCGGCGGAGCGACGCTTCCGGTGACCGATCGGAACCCAGCAGCGCCCATCGTGGAGTCCCGAGGCCGAGTGCCGTCAACGGCGGAGAGCAGAGGCTGAGCGACATCCCCGGTGGGGTCCGGAGACTGAGCAACGCCCTTGGAGAACCCCTGGAGAGCTTTGTCATCCTCTGAGGAACCTGGAGGACCGACGTTACCCTCAGAGGGACCTGGAGGACGTCACCTTCTGTGAGTCTGTGGAGCGAGATGTCGACGTGGGAGGAGCTCGGGAGCGAGACGTCGCCACGGGAGGAGCTCGGGAGTGAGACGTCGCTTTCGGCGAAACCTGGGTCTGTGGAGTTGCCTTTAGAAGGCTCTGGGCTTGCGACCTCCTGACCGAGTGGCTCGGGAAACGGTCTGCGGCTGTCAGAGGGGCCTTGGACGGCGAATGGGCTTTCCACAGGGCCTTTATCCACTGCATCCACCTCGAAGAGTGGTGTTTCCCTCAAGAACTGGGCTGGTGGTTTCCCTCTCTGAGGGCCTTGGGGCTGCCAAGCCGTCCTTATATGCCCCCGGAGGCTTGATGTCACCTCCAGCGTGACTCGGGGATGAGACATCGCGGTCGAAGAATTTCGGGAGCGAGACGTCGCCCAAAGTGGAGCTCTGTGACATGACTTCGCCTGGAGAGAAGCTCTGAGGCGTGTCTTCACCTTTTGAGGGACTGTGGGGCGATCCGTCACCTTCGGTGGAGCCCAGGGGCAGCAGTTTGACCTCCCTTTCGCAGTCCTGGAGCTGACTCATGTGCTCGGGGGACCCCTTGGGTGGAGAGAAGCTCTCTGGGATGCTCTGGAGTTGAACCGAGCTCTCCTCGGGACACTGTAGCGGAGAGGAGCTTGCCTGGAGACCCTGGGACGGAGCCGAGCTCTCACCGAGACACTGGAGCGGAACAGAGCTCTCGGGGCCGCTCTGGAACTGAGAGAAGCTCTGAGGCATGGCGTCGGCTGGAGAGGAGCTCGGAGGCGTGTCGTCGGCTGAAAAGGAGCTCCGAGACGTGGCGTCGGCCGGAGAGGAGCTCAGAAGCATGGTGTCGGCTGAAGAGGAGCACGGAGGCATGGCGTCGCCTTTAGGGAGACTGTGGGGCGAACTGTCGACTTCAGTGGAGCCCGGGGGCAGCGGTTCGACGTCCCTTTTGCAGTCCTGGAGCTGAGCCGTGCGCTTTGGGGACCCCTTGCGTGAGGCGGAGCTCTCGGAGACGCGCTGGGATCGGGCTGAGCTCTCTTGGGGACACTGGACATGCTCTGGGACAGAGAGGAGCTCTCATGGATGTCCTGGGACGAGCCGAGCTCTCATGGAGGTCCTGGGACGGAGCCGAGTTCTCACGGAGGTCCTGGGACGGAGCCAAACTCTCACGGAGGTCCTGGGACAAAACAGAGCTCTCCTGAAGGACCTTGGGCGTGGCGCTGCCAAGCACGGGCGAGAAACGGCGGCGAGCTGCCGGGTTTCCCCGGGGGCGGAGCTTGGCCGTTGCTTGATCGCCGGCGAGCGAATCCTACCTCCGAGGTTCGGTTCGCGCTGGGACCACGGCGGTAATCCGATCATGTTCCTTTTTTTTTGTCCTTATATTCCTTTTCAAGGGTCCGTTATTCTGTCATGCGGAGATATGGAGGCGGAAGCCGAAATACCAGCAAACAGAGTTTATTACAGCAAAAAGGCAAACTGAAAGTATAAATTCGCTCGGGACGAGTAGTCCACAGATGCGCTTGGGAAAGCGCGGTGCTGGGCAGGAACCCAGGAACGTAATCCACACAGTGAATACAAACGCAGCCGTACCGGGAGGATCAGGGTGCACTCCAGAAGGGAAGCGCAGCCGTGAAGAGAGAGAAGTCCGAGAAAACAGGTACGTAGCTGGAACGCGCATACGCCGATACACACATACATGAACCTACACGAACATGCATGAACATATAATAACGGACCCCGAGTGTGGGTGAATGTGAGGTTTATATAGGAGCTGAGAATGAGCAAGTGATATGAGCCTCACGTGTTCCCCATGAAGCTCCGTGCGGGCGGGGCACACACGAGAGAAGGAGTGAGGTGCTGTGGGGAATGCCGAAGTCTGACAGCCGCCGAAGGGGGCGTGGCAGGGGAATTCCTGACACATAGCAAATGTATAAATTGAGAAAACTATTTTTTTTTTTTGAAAAAAAAAAGTTGTGAGTGGGGCAACAAATGGCTGAAAAAGCTGATGAAACATTTCCTCATTTTTAACTTTTGAGTTTTATTGGTAATGAAAAACGAGTTATTTTATGCACATTTTGCCCAGACTTTTTTTTTTTATTTATTGTGCTTGCAGTAGTAATAGTTTAGTAGTAGTAGGACTTCTGTTAAGAAAGTTGTGTGTTCAAATCCCAACAACACCAAGCTGCCACAGTAGGGCTCTTGAGCAAGGCCCTTAACCCTCAACTGCTCAGTTGTAAGTCTTTCTGATTGTTTTTTGCATGGGCATCTGCCACATGCAAAAAATATAAACATAAATGTAGCACAAAGATCAGTGAAACTTTGTAATGATGAGGCTCAAGTTTAAATGCTGGGAAATCTTGATTTAATGTAAACAGATTTTTTATTTCAGAAAGTGTTCATACTGAGTAAGATCTAAGCAAAAGAGAATAATCAGGAATTAAAGAAAAGAAGGAAATATCACAGTTTGTCAATAAGAGTGGTTTTTGCAGGCCAGCATACTTTCACTGGGACATTCAGGAAAAAAGACCGTACTCATCCAAAAATCTTTCTCGGCTTGTTCTTTCTTTTCATCTCTTTAAAAACGGACTGACAAATACAACTTATCTCTTTGGAATACAAGATTCCGTTATCCTCCATAGATCCAGATCTGATTATCTTAAATACCTCATATCTACTGATAGCTTAAACCAGCGTCTTTCAAGCTAAGCTGTGACAAAAGTTGTGAAACTACAAATACACAGTTTAAAAGTGTGTCGCTGTATCAATGTTCATCAAACAATTTCTTAAATCCTGGCAGGTACACAGATTGGTTGGCAGATAATATAAGTTGAGGCTATATAGGATTATCAGCATTACCCAACACAGCACTCAAACAGCGATACTTCAATATTAAATATGAATTTAAATGTCATTTATTGGATAAATTATTTATCAAATATATAATGGCAATCACATACAAAAAGAAAACAAAATGACGAATAAATATTATAAAATATATAATGAAAGTAGTGTTTCCCTGGAGTTGTGTCACTGGTGTTACAGTTTAACTATTTTAAATAAAAATCACACTGATGACATCTCTTGACTTCCTGCTTTTTTCCTATTTTTCTCTAATACAATTTCCTGAAGATCTATGAAGAATGGCCCATGGTAAGTCCACTCCCTTTTTAGTTATCAGAAATGTTTTATTTAGTTCATGTGTTCATATGAATCTTTTATTTGAAGTCACTGCTATGAACTACTTTATTGTCAGTGAATTGTAAATGAGTACAAATGGATTAAACTGCTTAATTTAGCAAATGTACCATGATAGACAACATGTGGTTAAAAACCTTGCAGCAGCCATTTTGTAAAATGCATTTTCATGAAAATTGTCACTGGTGTTACTGTCACTGATTTTACCTTCCTCATGGATAACACCAGAGAAGATCAGTAACACCAGTGAATCCCATTTTATATAAACTTAATCATTAGTATTTTCATTTAGTTCTTTTGCATATAATAGCACTAAGATTTTATAATTCTTGACTTCATTATGGGACAGTTGAGCAAGTAAAATAAGGTACCATGAAATGTAAAATGTTCGTAGGTTGAAGTTTACACCTCTTAGTCATAATCTAGTATAATAGCATAACATAAAATAGTAGCAGAAAATTGCAGTTTAGATGATGTACGTTGTTTACCATTTTAGTTGCTTTAGTTCAAATGTTTTGAAAATGCTTTTTTTTTATTTTACTAACTGCTTTCACTAGTTGCCAAATGTGTACCAAATGTAACAATTCAGTAATTATTAATTATAGTTGAAGAATAAGGGATTTTGTTCTTATGAATGTCACTGGTGATTCATTGTGTCACTGGTGTTGCTGTTTTTTGTGTCACATTCAATAAAATGTGTCACATGTGACATTATTATAATTCTACATCCATTGAATAATGAGGGGAAAAAAGAAATAATTTCTAGCTAAATTTAGCTAACAATCTAGCTCAGCTTTCTCGCTGGATGAGACACATTGCTTTAGTGGGTCTGGTTTTTGAATCATTGTTAGATGTAAATGTGTCAAAAATGAAAACAATCTTTTGGTCTGCATATGTTAATAAATGCCAGTCTTTTGTAAAATAATTACCAGGCACCTGTGTGGTACAGCTGATTTGCATATGACGGCACTTTTTTTGTTGTTTATAACAAGTAGCTATGAACTGACTGGATTTTATAAATAAAATATAAAATAGATACAGACTTTAATGGGGATCCCTGAGCTCATGATTTGTTAAGTGTTCTGCAAAGAAACTGGAAGTTTTTAGTGCATCTGGCTGAATCAGTAGCTGTCAAGAGAAAAAAAACAGCAGGTAGGAGGGAATTTTGGGAAATAAATTAATAAATATATATGTTAGTATTTACATATAAAAACATACAAATGGCAGCATTTAATAAAAAGCAAAGTCTAGCAATAACCTGTTGTTACGATGATCAATTGAGATTAAATTCAATAAATGGTATAAAAAATTTTAATCAAACATTGGTCTTAATTCCATCGTAAGATCAAACACACTCCTTTCCTGTTCCAGCTGCATGACTGAACCACTTCCTTTTTCGAACACTCCATTTCTGTCTTCATTAATTCATCCAGGCCCAAGGACCCGACTGGAGATTAATGGAGAGGAATCAAAGCTTTTCAGATGATTGCTGCACAATGTCTGAACTCGGAGCCAAATGAGATGATCATATTTTACTGTTCTCAATTCAGCTAGTCGCTTTACACAGCTCAGATTATTTGCTGTGTGCCTGAAACACTCACATAAAACGCTTTTCTCATTTCTCATTGCTGCCTCGAGAGCTGAATTTTCGCCCATTAGCATGTGAATATTTGCTGGCGTGATCAGTCAGCCAAAATCATAATGATGCATGAGATAATTGTGTCTCAGAGCTGACTGGTTGACGAGTCCCATAATTAATTACCATGTACTGCATTACAGATCAAGGGGAATGGATGATAATTGCTAATTTCAAGTCTCATAAATGCGAATGCGCTTGGTCTTATGTGTGGTACTGTGTGTGGTACTGAAGATTTTGAGACTTATGATGGATGGATGGATGGACGGACGGACGGACGGACGGACGGACGGACGGACAGACAGACAGACAGACAGACAGACAGACAGACAGACAGACAGACAGACAGATAGATAGATAGATAGATAGATAGATAGATAGATAGATAGATCATATTAATGATATGGTGGTGCTATACTGTATGTAAACATTATCTACTCTACATGTCTTAAACCATTGTAAGTTTTGCACTTTTAAGAGTACATAATTGATACACTTTTGTTGTTTTGTCAAGTCAAGTCAAGTTTATTTCTATAGCACTTTTCACAACAGACATGGTTTCAAAGCAGCTTTACAGAATTTAAGGGTTAAGGTGAACAATGTGTGTTTATCCCTGATGAGCAGCCATGGTGACTGTGGCAATGAAAAACTCCCTTAGGTGTTATGAGGAAGAAACCTTGAGAGGAACCAGATTCAAAAGGGGAACCCATCCTCATTTGGGTGATATAAAGAGAGTGATTATAGTCTTTAAACAATACAGAACACTGGAGAGTGAGAACTAACATGAGCACCGGAATGTAAGATTATGAATAATGTCCTACAAACAGTCTTATACAGTCATTTGAGGTTATGGAACCAGGAGCTACTTAGCAACTCATAAAATAGCTCAACATTTATGATCATCATATATTCTCCATGCCAGAGCCTTTAAACTGTGTTTTCTTGTCTAGTGTTATGATACGCTGAGTGTTACGATAAGAGACGCTGCGTCTTAACCCTTTGGGAACTCCCCGACATTTTATATATATATATATATATATATATATATATATATATATATATATATATATATATATATATAATGTCGGGGCGTTCCCAAAGCGTTACGACGCAGCGCCTGCTCCTCGGGAACTAGGGTTGCATTCGTAACCTAGAGACGTATTATACTATATTAATGCTAATAAAAGCAACGTTATATGTTATCTGAAGCATATTGCTAAATGTTACATATTACTAGATTCCACTATTGATAACTAAAGCTGGCCTAAGCTAAACTTATGGGTGAATTTTATGCACAAGATGAGTCATGACATCATGGGGTCTTTTGCGCAGTGTATGATGCACTTTCAAACCCAGCCATTAGGGAGGCACAAGCCAGTGCATTCTTAGTGCCGGTCCCAAGCCCGGGTAAATGGGGAGGGTTGCGTTAGGAAGGGCATCCAGCTTAAAACATGTGCCAAATCAAATATGCGGATCACAAATGATACCGGATCGGTCGAGGCCCGGGTTAACAACGACCGCCACAGGTATCGTTAGCCGACAGGGTACCGTGGAAATTGGGCTACTGTTGGCGAAGGAGGAGAAGGAGAGGAGGAAGACGCCTACAGAGACGGCAGGAAAGGAGCAGTGTAGGAGAGTGGAGGTTAGGGTTGGTACTTTAAATGTTGGTACTATGACGGGTAAAGGGAGAGATAGCTGATATGATGGAGAGGAGAAAGGTAGATATGCTGTGTGTTCAGGAGACCAAGTGGAAAGGGAGTAAGGCCAGGAACATTGGAGGTGGATTTAAACTGTTTTATCATGGTGTGGATGGAAAGAGAAATGGTGTAGGGGTGATTCTGAAGGAAGAGTACAGTAAGAGTGTAGTGGAGGTGAAGAGAGTTTCTGATAGGGTGATGATCGTGAAGGTGGAAGTTGAAGGGATGATGATAAATGTCATCAGTGCCTATGCTCCACAAGTTGGCTGTGAGATGGAGGAGAAGGAAAGATTCTGGAGTGAATTAGATGAAGTGGTAGATGGTGTACCTAGGAAAGAACGGTTGGTGATTGGGGCAGACTTTAATGGGCATGTGGGTGAAGGAACAGAGGTGATGAGGAGGTGATGGGTAGGTATGGTTTTAAGGAGAGGAATGTGGAAGGGCAGATGGTGGTAGATTTTGCTAAAAGGATGGAAATGGCAGTGGTGAACACTTATTTTAAGAAGAAGGAGGATCATAGGGTGACGATAAGAGTGGAGGAAGGTGCACACAGGTGGACTATGTGCTATGCAGGAGATGCAACCTGAAGGAGATTGGAGACTGTAAGGTGTTGGCAGGGGACAGTGTAGCTAGACAGCATAGGATGGTGGTCTGTAGGATGGTTTTGGAGGCGAAGAAGAAGAGGAGGAGAGTGAGGACTGAAAGAAGAATAAGATGGTGGAAACTGAAGGAGGAAGAGTGTAGTGTGAGGTTCAGGGAAGAGGTCAGAGAGAGGCTCAGTGGTGTTAAGGAGGTGTTGGATGATTGGGCAACTACTGCAGGAGTGATGAGGAGGCAGCTAGAAAAGTACTTGGTGTGACATCTGGAAATAGAAAGGAAGACAAGGAGACGTGGTGGTGGAATGAGGAAGTGCAGGAGAGCATAAGGAGAAAGAGGTTGGCAAAACAGAAGTGGGATAGACAGAGTGATGAGAAAAGTAGGCAGGAGTACAAGGAGATGCGGCAGCAGGTTAAGAGGATGTGGCGAAAGCCAAGGAAAAGGCATATGAGGAGCTGTATGAGAGGTTGGACACTAAGGAAGGAGAAAAGGATTTATACAGATTGGCCAGGCAGAGGGACCGAGCTGGAAAGGATGTACTGCAAGTTAGAGCAGTAAAGGATGGAGAGGAAATGTGTTGACTAGTGAGGAGAGTGTGTTGAGAAGGTGGAGGGAGTATTTTGAGCAGCTGATGAATGAGGAAAATCAGAGAGAGAGAAGGTTGGATGATGTGGAGTTGGTGAAGCAGGATGTAGATAGGATTAGTAAGGAGGAAGTGAGAGCAGCGATTAAGAGGATGAAGAGTGGAAAGTCGGTTGGACCAGATGACATACCGGTAGAAGCGTGGAGATGTTTAGGAGAGATGGCAGTGAGTTTTTGACCAGATTGTTTAACAGGATTTTGGAAGGTGAGAAGATGCCTGAGGAATGGAGAAGAGTGTGCTGGTACCGATCTTTAAGCATAAAGGAGATGTGCAGACCTGCAGTAACTACAGGGGAATTAAGTTGATCAGTCACACCATGAAGTTATGGGAAAGAGTAGTGGAAGCCAGGTTGAGAGAAGAGGTGACCATCTGTGAGCAACAGTATGGTTTCATGCCGAGGAAGAGCACCACAGATGCCTTATTTGCTTTGAGAATGTTGATGGAGAAGTATAGAGAAGGACAGAAGGAATTGCATTGTGTATTTGTGGATTTAGAGAAAGCCTACGACAGAGTGCCAAGAGAGGAGTTGTGGTATTGTATGAGGAAGTCAGGTGTGTCAGAGAAGTATGTGAGGGTGGTGCAGGACATGTATGAGGACAGTGTGACAGCAGTGAAGTGTGCAGTAGGTACGACAGACTGGTTTAGGGTGAAGGTTGGACTGCATCAAGGATCGGCCCTGAGCCCTTTCCTGTTTGCAGTGGTGATGGACAGGTTGACGGACGAGGTCAGACAGGAGTCTCCTGGACTATGATGTTTGCGGATGATATTGTGATTTGTTGTGAGAGTAGGGAGCAGGTTGAGAAGAGCCTGGAGAGGTGGAGATATGCACTGGAGAGAAGGGGAATGAAACTCAGTAGGAGTAAGACAGAATACATGTGTGTGAATGAGAGGGAGGGCAGTGGAGTGGTGCGGTTGCAGGAGAAGAGCTTCAGAAGGTGGAGGAATTCAGGTACCTGGGGTCAACAGTGCAAAGTAATGGAGAGTGTGTTAGAGAAGTGAAGAAAAGAGTGCAGGCAGGGTGGAGTGGTGGAGAAGAGTGACAGGAGTGATTTGTGATAGTAGGGTATCTGCAAAATGAAAGGGAAAGTTTATAGGACTGTGGTGAGACCTGCGATGTTGTATGGATTAGAGACAGTGGCATTGAGTAAAAGACAGGAGGTGGAGCTGGAGGTAGCAGAGCTGAAGATGTTGAGGTTTTCGTTGGGAGTGACAAGGATGGATAAGATTAGAAATGAGTTTATTAGAGGGACAGCGCATGTAGGATGTTTTGGTGACAAGGTGAGGGAGGCGAGATTGAGATGGTTTGGACATGTGCAGAGGAGTGACATAAATTATATTGGTAGAAGAATGCTGAGGATGGAGCCACCAGGTAGGAGGAAAAGAGGGAGGCCAAGAAGGAGGTTAATGGATGTGGTGAGGGAAGACATGCAGGTAGTTGGTGTAAAAGAGGCAGATGTAGAGGACAGGGTGGTATGGAGACGGATGATCCGCTGTGGCGACCCCTAATGGGAGCAGCCGAAAGAAGAAGAAGAAGATGATGCACTTTCACATGCCTATTATCTGGCTGATTCTTTGTACACTAACAATATAAAATTATAATTTTCTATTATATATTATTATCATTATATTATAAACTGAACTAGCCAAATTTCTAAACAACCCACTTTCTGCATGGATGATTGGATGGATGGATGGATGGGCAGATAACCAAAATGAATAAAAAGATGCAGTTGTTGCAGCCCTTGATGTGCACAGTAGGGGTTTACTCTTCCCTATAGGAGGTGGAATGATTTGGAGCATGGGGAGGATTTACACTTGCACCATGCAGCTAAACAATCACACTGGAGAGGCAGAACAAAACAGTGAAGGCAAAGACCTGCCATCTATCAGTCTGCTTTCATCAGAACTTCATTCTGTCCTCTTGAATTCACTGTAAGAACAATAATAAAGACTTTTTTTTAAAGGTATGAAAACCTAGTTTATACAATATTTAGTTGGGCATTTACACTAAATGGACAATGGTTTAACACTTGACCATACAATTTGTATGTGCTTTTTGAACATTCCATTTTACATTTTTTTGCAGTTTTCTACAGGAAAAGAATGTAAAAATACAAAGTAAAGGTACTAAAATTCATTAGCTTGATTATAGCGCCATTTGTGAGCTTTATTATATTTGGCTAAACAAGCGTAATGAAGTCCACAGAGGTTAAGTCTGTAGAAGAAATGGCTTCTAAAGAGTTCATTAGATTGACAAAGGATTTAAGAATAAAAATAAAAAAACTGAAAATCTAGATGTTGTCTTTAGTTGTCTAGAAATGTATGATGATGATGTAAAAACAGCTTCAGTTCAAACCTCCTTCACATTTGCATGTTTACTCATAAATATGTGTAGAAATTGGATAAGTAGATCATATATCATACTTCAGAATGTAACTTTTGAGGTACTATAGCTATGTGATGTTTGTTTCATTGGATATTTATTTTACTGAAGGGGTTCTACCTCAATTGTAGGTTCTATAAGCAACCCAACAATGTTTCAACATATGTACAAACAATTAAACAAACAAACAAATAAAACAATTAAAAATCATTGCACGCTTTTCTACAGAAAGTAACCGTGTTAAATAAAAAATACATACCCATACTTATCGTCTTTGAATTTGTAATAATTGGGTATAAAAGACATTGTTTTGGTTTTAATGAAAACTGTAATGGTCCGTTCTGAAACCTATTGGTAATTTATTGCCTTTTAATGATGGAATGTTGTCTAGTGGATGCCACTATGGACCAATAGAATTTCTTTGTTAACTAGATCACATGTTGGTATCTACTGGACAGCAATCAGGTCGATTAGGATGTCATTAAATATCTAGATTCCAATAAGTTTTAATATTAGTTATTTTTGGATTATTAACAATAAATAATGTACACAAACACTGCATAAAAAAAAATCACAATAGTTTCGGTGTTTGTAATGATGGTTTGTAATGGTACTGGTTGTGGACACCCTCAAAATTTTAGTCAGGGTTTTTATTTATTTATTTATTTTCTCAGCAGGGAGAATCATGTTCCATAGTTGAGCTGGAATGTAACCTAAATGTGAACTAAACACGACATTACATTAGCTCTAATCTGAACTAGCCCAAAATTCATACCGGGGAAACGTGTAGAACCACATGAGACCACAGCATGACTACATTACCCAGACTTCCACATCCACTCTCATTAATCACCTCGTTTTCTCCCACACACAGGCTGCTATTAAGGTAACTCAAAGACCCTCATTTATCTTCCACTGGCCTCCAAACCACATAGAAACCAAACAGAGAACAAGTGATTATGATTGATGTGATGGAAAAGTTTGAATTTACAGACAGGAAGTGTTGTATTTAGAGGTCTGGATTTAAAGTCAGTGTGGTTTTTCCTCATTAGCAGTGAATCAGAACTGTGTTTATTTTTGTTTTGTTTTTTTTGTTACTTTTTAGAGCATTTATTCAGGGAATAGGAGACCTTGTTATTATGGTAACTAAGGCAAAACCAATAAGCTCCTCTTTTTTCTTTTTTTTCCAGATCTATATATGTTCTGTCTGTCTATCTCTCTTTATTTTTCTCTCTCTCTGAGGAGAATGTTAATCTACCCAGACCCTTGTCTTGGTGATAATGAGGTTTATATCAGCAGAACACACACTCATACACACAGCAAATGCTTCAACGGTTTAACGGCTCGTGGGAATCAGGAGGCCATGCGTGATGTGGCCCACCATTTAATTTCACGCTCAGGATATCTCACAGAGAAAGAAAGAGAAAGAGAGAGAGAGAGAGAGAAAGAGAAAGAGAGAGAGAGAGAGAGAGAGAGAGAGAGAGAGAGAGAGAGAGAGAACTCCATGGAGCAGATTGAGGTCAAGATCCTTGTTCATAGGTGTTGGTCAAAAAAGGTGCAATGAGCAATCCTCTGTTTTGGACTGTGTGCAGAAAGAAAAAGGGAAAGTCATAGAAAGAAAAGAGGTGATGGAATGTACAGAAGATTAATAAAGTGAGAAAAGGCTGAGTTATTGACAGGATAAAGTGTAAAAAAAAAAAAAAGTAAGAAAGGAAGAGCACAGAATATATGGAGGACAAAAAGAGAAACAAAAAAGATTTTAAATTAGAACGCAGAATTAAAACCCAGTATAAATTAGTAATACCAGTGGAACATAAGATGATAACAGTTACAAATATGCTGAAGGGAAAACATACATACTCTATGGAGAATTTGAATTAATTAATTTCATGTTAATGAACACAAAACATTCTCCATTTTCCAGGGGAGAGAATGAGGATGTCAAAGCGGTGCATCTTTCAAGCAGGAAAATAAAACTGAACACTAGATTACTAGTATGCACATAAGCGAGGGGACGGGACTTCAAGGGGTGTCATTTATTACGATTGACGTCAAAACATCCTACACCTCAGACACTCGTTCTGGATTCACATGTTGATTCACATGTCACGTGATTCATCTGGTCTTTTATCATTTTTGAGAGACACAAGCATGTTTCTTCTGTTTTTATGCAACAAAAAAGGTCATTTAATGCTTTGAATATTTACTTTGAACAAACAAATATAAAAATGTACAGATGTTTGAATAAATTTTCATTGAAAAGTCCTTGCTTAGCATGAATCTGGGCATCTGGACAGTTCATTTCTCAAGACTGAAATACTTTGCCATGCCTTTTGTAAAACTTGCCGTTTTAAGTGAGAGATTTTCTTTCTAAACATGTGATCCAGTTCATTCCAGAGCAGTTCAAAGGATCTAGGTGCACTGAATGGGCAGGTCATTCCCTGATAATTAACATTCCATCTGACTGCTCTCTAAATACAGAGCTTTGACGTATGCTTTAGACCATCGTCTTGTCGTTTTTGTGAATTTGGGTCCAATAGCTGCAGTCCAGAAGGTATTAAATGTTTTTGAACTATGCTGGTTCAGTATTTCTTTCACCTGGAATAATCTAGACCCCCCCAAAAACCAAAATCATTAAGCCTTCACTTCCATGACTGTGGGTGCGAGACAGCCTGCTAACATCTTTCTTGTTCTTCATATATTCTTCATTACTGTCCAATTCTTGTGTTTTTTCTTAGTTAGTTTGTGATATTTAAACAAATGATACATGCATGTGTCTAAAAAAAAAGGCACTGTACATGAAAAATACTTTTCTATTTTTGCATGATGTTGAATAAAATGCAAAGTTCCTCTGCAAAAGTCACCTGATTCACCACCACTAGGATGGTGGATATATATATATATATAGTTCTAAGAAATATACGGTATATATTTTTTCTGATAAAAAAAAAAAAATATATATATATATATATATCTGATAATTTTCTTCATATCCAATAAAAATCTTCTGTAAAAAAACTTTGGTATAACTGGTATGTTTTTTTATGTTTAATTTTGGTAATCAGTTTTCACAATGTGACCAAGGTCAATACAAATGCCTGATGCATGAAAAAAATACATTCATTACAATATATTAAAAAGAAAAGTCCTTAATTTAACCGAGCTGATCCTCATACTGTTTTCGGAAACAGTCTCCAACTGGGAAAAACTCCCAACAACGTTCCTGGTACATTTTCCACACGTAGGACTCCTGTTCAGAACAGTCAGAAAGCCATATTTTACAATGAATATTCCACAGCAACATGGATGCATGGAGGAGGATCTAAATAATGTATGTTTGCAAATCTAAGTTGTTTCTATTGTTGGGCCTGGTTTGGTAGGACACTATATATAAAAGTATATATTTTTCTAATAGACTAACTAAAGAATAGCAAAACATATTCAAAGACTCTTTAAAGTCATAATCAGTGATTACCTGCCCTGTGTGCTCCGTCACATCTTTATTGATGAGGTACTGCACAAAGAACCTGCAGGAAAATATTCACACAATTATCTATTTTTTCTTGGATTTGGATTGTTAATCAGTTATTCATTAGAGACATGTAGCTCCTGAGCAAAGCCACCACATAAATAAAACATGTATTATTTATAATATACTACAAGGAATTTGCAGTATTTATAATGATATTTTTCTATAATCACTTATAGAAATATATTTGATAACAGTACTATTGCCAGCACTACTACTACTATTAATACTACAATAATAATAATAATAATATATTACATTATATAGCATCAATGTTATATCATACATAACCAATAGCATTGTTATTATTATTAATATGATTATTATTAGTAGAAGTAGTAGTAATAATGTTGTACTAATGCTTCTACTACTGAAACTAAAAACTGTATTACTAGTTCATCCTACTAATGAGTTCTACTTTTACAACCTATAATTATACTATAAATTCTGCCGATCATCATAACTACTCCTGCTGCTAATACTAATGCTAAGACAGCTTCTCCTGGACTTTATACACATGTGTCTTATGAGAAATTGCACACTACACACTTTATAAACAGTACATTACAATTACACACACTGTAAAATTTACAGAGAATTTCATTGTCTGGTGTAACAGGCTGTATCCTGTACATATGACAAATTCTCTATTTAAACCACTCAGTGATGACAATAATTGTAATATTTCTCAATCTTTTACTAGTAACTATACTACTACTAACATTGTACTATTGCAACTACTAAAAATTGCAATTTATTTTTTGTTGTCTTACAAGTAGTTAGCCAGGTTGTGTTCATGCAGCGTGTGAGACTCAAAGCCATGAGGGACAGCATCAAAGTATTCGCTTCCAATGCCGCATATAAAACATTTAGTCTGCAGGAAGACAAGAAACAAAATAACTCATTTTCATGCTAAGAAGTCACACTAAAACAGCAATTTTATAGTTTTTTTTTTTATCTAATCTTTTTCAATTAATTTCAAACCTCATATATTTAGTTGCTGTGGAGATGCTCATTGAATTTTTGCACACATTAAACTTTTTATGAAACTGTCACCATGAGCTAGAACATGTTCTCACCTCCATGTCCTCTTTCACCTGCTCCTGTTGATCTCTCAGCTCCCCAAACGCATCAATGATCAGACCTAGTCACAAGGTTGCACCAGAAAACATTAAAAAAACGCCTGTACCGCTCCAAAAAAAAAAAAAAAAAACCAGCAGGCAACAAAACCAGCAGGCCCCTCACCCTGAACTACTCAGCAAGATTAGATAAATAAAATAAACCTGTTTTTCTGCTCAGGGCATCTACCAAATGCCATTATAAATCCACTTATGTTATGAACTTATGTGTTGAAATAACCTTATGTGGTATTCACTAGCCGCTGCCTTTTATTTCTCTCGGCAGCTCCCGTTAATAGTCACCACAGCATATTATCCGTCCTCTTTCAAATCAACCTACCTGCTACCTACCTGCTCCTTCTGACTTTCTCTTTACTTCTCCCAATATTCTCAAAGCAAATAATGCGTCTTTGGTGCTCTTCCTCGGCATGAAACCATACTGTTGCTCATAGATGGTCACTTCTTCGCTCAGCCTGGCTTCCACTACTCTTTCCCATAACTTCATGGTGTGACTGATCAACTTTATTCCCCTGTAGTTACTGCAGGTCTGCACATCTCCCTTATTCTTAAAGATCAGTACCAGCACACTCCTTCTCCATTCCTCAGGCATCCTCTTACCTTCCAGAATTTTGTTAAACAAACTTGTTAAAAATTCCACTGCCATCTCTCCTAAACATCTCCACGCTTCTACTCATACTGTATGTTATCCTGTCCAACCTATGTTCACTCCTCTTAATAGCTGCTCTCACTTCCTGCGTACTAATCCTGCTTCACCATTTCCACATCATCACTATATCTTATTTTACTCTTTCATCAGCTGCTCAAAAACTTCCTATACCTTCTCAACACGCTCTCCTCACTAATCAACACATTTTCATCTCCATCCTTTAGTGCTTGCAGTAAATCCTTTCCAGCTCAGTCCCTCTGCCTGGCCAATCTATACAAATCTTTTTCTCCTTTCTTAGTGTCCAACTTCTCATACAGCTCCTCATATGCCTTTTCCTTTGCTTTCGCCACATCCCTATTCACCTGCTGTGGCATCCCTTGTACTCCTGCCTACTTTTCTCATTACTCCTTCTATCCCAATTCAGTTTCGCCAACCTCTTTCTCCTTTCCTGCACTCCCTCATTCCACCACCACCACATCTCTTTGTCTTCCTAGCTGTGTCCCTTATCTCTCTGCAGTAGTTGCCCAATCATCCAGCACCTCTTCACCACTACGGAGTCCCTGTCTGACCACTGCAATTTTTGCTAAATCTACCACCATCTGCCTTTCCACATTCCTCTCCTTAAGGCTATACCTACCATCACCTCCTCAACACATCTGTTCCCTTCACCAATAAGGCCATTAAAATCTGCCCCAATCATCAATATTTTATTCCTAGTTACACTCTTCACCACTTCCTCCAACTCACACCAGGATTTTTTCCATCTCCTCCATCTCGCAACCCACTTGTGGAGCATAGGCACTGATGATATGTATCATTACCCCTTAAACTTCAAGCTTCACGTTCACCTTTAGAAACTCTCTCTTTAGCTCCACTACACCCTTACTGTACTCTTCCTTCAGGATCACCCCTACACCATTTCACTTTCCATTCACACCATGGTAGAACAGTTTAAACCCCCTCCAATGTTCCTGGTCTTACTCCCTTTTAACTTGGTCTCCTAAACACACAACATATGTACCTTTTTCCTCTCCATCATATCAGCTACCTCTCTCCCTTTACCAGTCATGCTACCAACATGTAAAGTACCAACCCGAACCTCCACTATCCTACACTTCTCCATTCCCTGCCGTCTCTGTAGACATCTTTCTAATGTCTTTCTCCTCCTTCGGCCAACAGTAGCCCAATTTCCACCGTTACCCTGTTGGCTAACAATACCTGTGGTTGTGTTTGGTAACACGGGCCTCAACCGAGCTGGTATAAAATTCTGGTTCATGATCCGCACATTTTATTTGGTACATGTTTTACGCTGGATGCCCTTCCTAACACAACCTTCCCCATTTTTTCAGGCTTAGAACTGGCACTAAGAGTGCACTGGCTTGTGCAACCCTAATGGCTGGGTTATGTAATATTCATTAGCCTGATCGTTCTTTTGTGCCCAATTAACCATATATTTATGTTTACAGATTACTATTTGTGTGTGTGCAATTTGTAGTTGCTCATTTTTGCATTTGAAAAGTGTTGAACTGAAAAAAATTAATGTTGCCGCAATTGTACTAATTTTAGTGTATAATGAAAATGGGATTGAGGAACCAGCTGTGGCACTGGTTTTCAATTCTCACCTTGAATAATGGCCAAGAGGATAACAATGACAAAAAAGAAAAAGGTAATGTCGAAAACAACACGATAGAACTCCGAGTCGTCTCCAGCTGGGTCTTCGATCTCATCACCGATTCCCCCACCAGCACGCACACCCACGTACATGTGGAACATATAACACTGAAAACACACAGACAGACACACTAAACCGTTAGCTAGATGCCAATGAGATCTTATACAGTAGCCTGATAATAATGCGCTGTGTTGTGAAGGCCACCGTAATCCTATGAACTTTTCTTTGACATTTCTTAAGATCCAGAAGAGATTAGTGTAATCTTATTATCTACACCTTTCTATCTAGACTTTAATTTATATTACAGAACATTTCTCTGTTACATTATACACTATATGGACAAAACTATTTTGACACTTGACCTTCAAACTATATGTGGTTCTTCCCCAAACTGACAGCACAAAGTTGAAGGTATACAATTATACATGACGTCTTTGGATGAAGAATAAAATTTTCATCAAAACCAGCTCTATGAAGATATTATTTACATGGGTTTGAGTGGAAGCTCTTGAGTGGCCTGCAACCAAGCTCTGACCTCAACCTTACTGAAGACCTTTGGGGTGAATTGGAATACTGACTGCACCCCGGGCTGACTTTACTAACACCATAATATGGATGAATAAGTAAAATCTCCACAAGTACACACCAAAATATAATTGAACATCTTCCCAAAAGATTGGAGGTTATTATAACAGAAATTGGGGACTAAATGTGGAATGAGATGTTCAAAAAGCACATACCAATCTTATAGTCAGGTGTCCACAAACATTTGTCTATATAGCGTATATCAAATATTTATGTGTTTGTTCCATCGGTTCTTCTCTTTCCTTACATTCAGAACTATACACTACCAGAGGGAGAAACCAAACCCCAAAATTTTCATGGACTTCACATGTCTGACACAGCTCAGCACCTTTTTGAACTACCGAGATCATAGCCCCAGAAATTCAAAATATAAAAACGTTTTTTTTTTTCTCCCTTAGGCAATACATTTCATGGTCTCTTACACTTATAACAGTAATCATACTCATGTGCAATATTTATGTGAACCCATTCAGGGTGCAATATGTAAACGTGTGCAATATATTCTTTCTATTTATTGCACTGTCTACACTTCCACAGTTTCCATACACTGCTTCCCACTTGCACATACCTGTATATAAGATGCAATTTTTTTTTTATATTATTTCGAATGAATATTGTGCATAAAACTTTATATATAAAATGTAAATATGAATGTAAATGGTTGTTCTTCCTCACACTTTTAGTTATTACACATATGGCAGTTTCTGTATTATTATTCCAATTGGTGGCATGGTATATGTAAGTTTGAGACATTAGAGACTTTTTTCACTTTAGAAACATCATTTGAGACTTCATTCATCTTTTTTTGATCAACAGCTGGTTATAATATTCCGCCTCTTTGGGAATATAACCATCTATCATAGAAAAGAGAGGAACTGTGCATCCAAACAAAGAATTAAATATTTGCTGTATTTTTCTGTTCTGTTAATGTTTTTTTCAGTTTTTCCTCAAAACAACATGTTTAAAGCTTGTGGTCTAAAAAGCATTAATAATTTATGCCACTAAAACATCAAAAACACAAACACCTAACAAAGCTGTGTATTACCTCTGTGGCAGGGGCTTTAAAGTAGATTTTCACACAGGTTACACTGTTTACCAATAAGAGATTAATGGAAAAACTCAGAGATAATGCAATGAGATATCTGATATCTTGCCTTTCCCTGTACCTCTATCAGTACCTGTACATGTATCTGTACCTTTTTTAGTACTTCTAATGCTATCTGTACCCGTATCCATACTAGTATCATACCTGAACCTCTACCGAAACCAGGACCTGTAACTGTACCAGTTTAATATCTGTTCCTCTACCAGTACCTTTATCTTTACCTGTACCTTTTCCAGTACCTGTATATGTATCACGTTTGTACCTCTACCAGTATCTGTACCAGTATCATCCCTAAACCTCTATGTCTACCTCTACAATTACTTGTACTACAACCTGTATCTGTACCGCTACCTGTATCTCTACCAGTATCATACCTGTACCCAGTGCTCGAATTAAGCAAGTCTTATGGGGGGTCCCGAGTTGTTGTGTAATTCATATATTTTTTACTAAAATAATTTTGGGGACCCCTTAGGTTTATTTTTTACTTGTCATGGGGGTCCCTAATGCCTTATAAGATACCAGTACCTTTTTGCCTGTACCTCTAAAAGTATTTGTTTTACCTAATTCTGTACCAGTATTGTACCTCTACCAGTACCTGTATTTTCTACCTGTATTTCATCAGCATTGTACCTGTATTTAAAGTCTGTGTCTAATATGCATTCATATTTCATTCCATTAAACATTAAAAACATAAACACCTAACAAACACAGACAAAAGAACAAGCTTTAATAGCTGTGTATTATCTCTGTATCAAGGGCTTTAAAGGAGATTCTCCCACAGACTGCACTGTTCACCTAGAAAGATATAAACAGTAGGAATGGGAGATATTGCAGTGAGATGTCTGATCATTTAAAACTCTGAAATATTGAATTCCACCTATACTGACAAATGATATAGATACTTTGGTAAACATTTCATTGCTGCAATTTAACAAACATTTGGGGGAAGAAAAGCTTCCTGTGTAGTTTTAAACCAATCGTCTGGGATTTGTGTGAGTGTCTATGTGTGTGTGTGTGTGTGTGTGTGTGTGTGTGTGTGTTTTACCGTCAGCATGTCATCACACTTCATATCCAGGGATTGGCCATCTTCAGTTTTGTTGTAAAACTTTCGGAAGAAGTTAAAGGCCACGACGGTGTAGAGATACACCACCACAGCCAACAGTCCTACAGTCAGAATCAACTACAACACACATATATACAAACTCAATATCAAGCACATGCTATTTTACTCCGAACTACCTGCATACCTCACATACTGTATACCGTACATTGTACAATATCATTGCCTGATTATAATATTCAAATGTAAACAAGCTGCCTACTATTTATTCAAACAAGACTACTGACATTTTTATTCATTTAATATAAAATATTTTTGGCTACACCAAGTTGATTAAAACATTTCTGTAGAAAATATCAGACTCATGGAATTGGACCTGCTAATTCTTTATAGTTTAAATCTTTTACTTTCTGTCAAAACTTCTGTTCCTTATTTATGAAGCCTTTACAACCCAGCCAATAGGGTTGCACAAGCCAGTGCACTCTTAGTGCCGGTCTCAAGCTCAAAATGGGAAAGGGTTGTGTTAGGAAGGGCATCCAGCGTAAAATGTGCCAAATCGAATATGCGGATCACGAATCAGAATTTAATACCGGATCAATCGAGTTACCAACAACCGCCACAGGTATCGTTAGCCAACAGGGTACCAGTGGAAATTGGGCTACTGTTGGCCAAAGGAAGAGAAGGAGAGGAGGAAGACGTCTACAGAGACAGCAGGGAAAAAAAACTGTAGGAGAGTGGAGGTTTGAGTGGGTACTTTAAATGTTGGTACTATGACTGGTAAAGGGAGAGAGATAGCTGATATGATGGAGTGGGGAAATGTAGATACTGTATGTTTTGTGTATAGGAGACCAAGTGGAAAGGGAGTAAGACCAGTAACACTGAAGGTGGGTTTAAACTGTTCTATCATGGGGTGGCCGGAAAGAGAAATGGTGTAGGGGTGATTCTGAAGGAAGAGGACAGTAAGAGTGTAGTGGAGGTGAAGAGAGTTTCTGGTAGGGTGATGAACGTGAAGCTGGAAGTTGAAGGGGAAAGTTAAATGTCATCAGTGCTTATGCTTCACAAGTGGGTTGTGAGATGGAGGAGAGGGAAAAAACTCTGGAGTGAGTTAGATGAAGTGGTAGATGGTGTACCTAGGCATGAAAGATTGGTGATTGGGGCAGACTTTAATGGGCATGTTGGTGAAGGGAACAGAGGTGACGAGGTGATGGGTAGGTATGGCCTTAAGAAGAGGAATGTGGAAGGGTAGATGGTGGTAGATTTTCCTAAAAGAAAGGAAAATATCAGTGGTGAATATATATTTTATGAAGAAAGAGAAGCATAGGGTGACATATAAGAGTTGATGAAGGTGCACACAGGTGGTTCATATTCTATGCAGGAGATGCAACCTGAAAGCGATTGGAGACTGTAAGGTGTTGGCAGGTTTTTTACCTGTTTTCCATTGTGCGTGACTGATGACAGGATTGTGCGCAATGTTTTAAAGCCCATGGCAACGTCCAATAGGTGAGCAGCGAAGAAGAAATTATTGTAGTGGCCCAAAATGGACAGCAGCATGTACCACGTAAGATAGAGGAAGGACTGAGGGGTTTATCACATGACCAGAAGAGAAAAAAGAACACATTTGTGGATTAAAATCTTGTCTACTTAAAATGAAGATAATAAAGTCTCAAAGTTATTTGACTCACATTGTCAGTGAACACCACTCCAAGTTTCCAAATCTGATATTTAATATCAATGGAATTTAGTCTGAAATCACAATAACAGAACAGTATTTGTAATAATAAAAAATATATATATATATATTACAAAAACATAGCTAATTTTGCTGCCATCATCTGGTTCATTTAAAATGTAAGATCATAAGTACTTTGTACACGTTTGTCGATGCCTGACTATTAGATTTGTGTTTTTAAATATTCAATTCCACATTTAGTCCATATTTGCTCTTATAACCCCCCTCTTCTGGAAAGATGTTCCACTAGATTGTGTAGTGTACAGGTGTTAGTAAAATACTGATGTAGCTGAAGTGAGGAGGCCTGAGGTGCAGTCAGCATTCAAAATCATCCCAAAGGTGTTCAATAGGGCTGAGGTCAGAGCTCTATGACAGGCCACTTAAGGTACTTTCACTTCAACCCATGTAAAGCATATCTTCATGGAGCTGGCTTTGTGCACAGTGTCATGCTGGAACAGGTTTGTGTCACCTTGTTCAATAGTAGGAAAAATGCAATGCTACCAATCCAAAGGAAAAAAAAACATCTTATGCAGTTGTATACCTCCATCTATGTGGGGTTTGGGGAAGAACCACATATAGCTGGAAAGGTCAGGTGTCCCAAAACGTTGGTCTATATAGTTTTATATCATTTGAAGTAGATCACTGAATCAGTTGTTTGTTCACCTTCTGTAATTTGGATTGAAGTGAAACAGCAGTGACACATAGGGCATGAGAGTCTCTCATGTGCAATTGTTAGATCACAGAGATTTCAGTCCTGAGCAACTACATGTACTTTGGCTCCAAATATGGCCACCATTTAAACTCACACACACACACACACACACACACACACACACACACACACACACACACACACACTCTCTCTCTTTCCTGCTTTCAGTGAGGGTGACCATCTGCTCCCATACACAGTAGAGTGCCATTACCTTTGCATTCATCATATAACTAGTCTAATTTGCCTTAAATTATGGATTTTAGTCAGTCATTAATCTGAAACAACCGAATTGAAAAAGTTTAATTGTTTCGTGAAGTAAATAATTGTTTCATATACACTAAAATAGCATTTCAGTAACTCACATTAAAATGATATGATTTTGAGAGAACATCTTTTGTACACTTCTGTAATTAATTTTTCAGAGCTAGCTAGATTTTTATGAATTAATATTTTCACAGATGTGGATCTGTTAAAAAAATAAACTTAATTTTTAATAAATGAAACTTATAAAGGTTAAATGGGGCTTAGTGTTTTTTTTTCAAATGACGTTTTATCTTTAAGAATATATAAGAAATACTGAATAGATTAAATCTATTCATTTGTTTGAAAAAATATATATTATTGCGTATTCTTGTTATTTTTCTGTATGTGTGGAAAAATAAACGTAAGGTTACTTTTAACATTATTACTTTAAAAGTCGCAACTTTAGCGATTTTGAGATTTTTAATTTAACTTTATGGCTGCTGCATATTGTGTATTCATTCATACATCTCTCTCTCTCTCTCTCTCTCTCTCTCTCTCTTTCTTTCTCTCTTTTTTTGTAACCACATACAGTTTTTATGCCTACTTACTGTTTTATGCATTATGCACTGCTCCATATGCCTCTATACTATCTGCACTCTGGATTATGTGCACCTGCATTGTCAAATACATATGTATTTTATTAAAGAAATGAAGAAATAAAAGAAAAAGTGTGTACAGTTCTCGGGCTGCTCTTCTTCCACTCTGGACTTCATAGCTGAAATCGAGTGTTGTTTTATCCAACCCCAGCAGCTCACTGATCCGCTCTGAGCCATACAACTCGCTGTACTTGGCCATCACCTGCAACAATAACAAGTATAGCCATGCATTTGAACAGGAAGAATAAAGAATATATATATATATATATATATATATATATATATATATATATATATATATATATATTTATTTTATTCCTTCAGCGCCATGCACAAGTCACGTTTAACAGCAAGTGCCTGATGGCTTACAGTACATATATATATATATATATATATATACAGTATATATATAATATATAGTATATATATAAATTCATGTTAAATTTTTTTCATTTCCTTAGTTTGGTTTTCATTTCTAGTTCTTGCCTTACCCACGTATTGCTGTATGCCAATCAACTGGACTGGTTCCCTGTTAATTTACATAAACCGTTCTTACCCTGCACTGCATCCACTTCCACTATCATGTATACTACTTGCATTACATAGAATGCATTAAGAGCAAAACAGCCCAATGCTCATACACATAAGTGTTCATACAGTGTTAAGTCAACACTTTACCGTACCTTCCTCTTCACAAACTTGTCCCAATAATTACTTGGAAAAGATCTAAAAAGAAGAAAAAATTAAATTAATACATTCTTTCTAACATTTTTGATAAATAAAGTTAAGAACAATATTTAGTTGGGTATAATCTCTCACGGAGTGTTAATGGCGAGTCGGTCCCACTGGCCCCTGATGTCATCGTCAGCTGGTTGCCGTGTGACATACAAACCATCGAACTCCAGTTTACGTGCTAACTCCTTCTCTCGCTTAAACACTACCAATGGAACCTGAAATTCATAAATCAAAAAATACGGTGTAAAAATACTGATATTTATATTTGCATCATTTTTCTTAAAAGCATCTTCATAAAAACATGTACTTTCAAGTCTCTGTCTAATAATTTATCATGCTGAACAAACACATTTAGTTTGAAAGTAACAAAAAGTTGGATCCTCACATGCTGACACTGGAGACTCCTTCCATAAATGTTCAATAAATATCTTCTTACCAAAAGCTTTTACTACAGCAGCCATAATATAAATATATAAATGCCTGCTGTCCAATCAGAAACAAGAATTGACCCACATTAACCAATCATCTCCACAGGATTCTGTTTTTATTTTATCCTCAATGCGTTATTTTGTGTTCTGTCTCTGAAAAGCCCCCGGCAGCCCCCTTGAGTACTCAATAATCCGTGGGTATTAGAAGAATAAAACGAGGCTAATAATAAGATAAAGGGTATAGTCAGCCACTTGCCTTCAGACAGTAATAGCCAATGATGGAGCAGAAGGAGATAAGAGTGTGTAATACAGCCAGAATGTGTAGGACAGGCTTCATGTAACCACTTTCTCCCAGAATAAAATGTACAGGGTTCTCATCGCTGAGGTCAGACAGGGCCACATCGCCAGCATCAGTAGACGAAACCTGGGTCATGCACAACAATCACGCTATTATTGAGTAGTTCCCAGTAATTACAAATGATAATTCATCACCCAATTATCATCTAGGTGACACATCAAATCTGTTCTATAAATATATACCATGTATTCACCATCCATCCATTTTCTTATATATATCTGGGTCTGAGTTGTCAGTCTAATCTCTCTACCCACCTCCTCCAGCATCTCCACAGGGAAACCTGTAATATAATCTCTTCTTGATCTGCCCCGGATCTTCTCTCTGTTGGACCTCCCCAGGGAGGCATCCAGGAACCACGTCAAACAGTTCCTTCCGATGCATAGGAGCAGTGACTTTAATTAAAGGTCCCTCTGATTGTCTGAGGTCCTCACTCTATCTCTAAAGCCCTCAAAGCCCAGGTACCTGGCAAAGGAAGCTAATTTCCGCTATTTGTATCTGCAGCCACATTCTTTCGGTCACTACCAGAGCTCATGACCTTAGTTGAGGGCTGAGACGTAGATTAATGAGTATATTGACATCTTTTTCTTTCGACTCAACTCTGTCTAACTACGACAGACTGGTACAATGTCTACCTGTCAATCTCTCGCTCCATTCTTACTGTTCTATGAAGAAAAGCCAGTGGTAGGAGTCTGAGAAATTGAGTTTCAGTGGGGCTTCTAAATGACATCTTAGCGAAGGAAAAAGTGAAGAATATTGTCAAATCTATGTACACGAAATTACCTTACAAGTTAACTCATGGGGTTGGAGCCCAGGAGTGGCAGCTTAGTGTGTACTCAATCTACCACTTCCCTTGGTTTACTAAATACACCATAATGAAATCAGTTGAAGGAAATCTGTTCATCATGCATGTGAGTGCAAGACTGAGACGCTTTACCTTGTAAAAGAGTAGAATAAAGTTGATCCCGAAGGCCACGCACAACGCCAGCACACGCATGTTGTAGAAATTCCTGGCGAAATAATTCTATAAGAAACAGATATTTAGTGCGAATCAAATCTTCTACATCACATAGACATTCATACAGCGTATGACATTTAGTGAAATGCTTTTTACGACTGTTCAATACTGAAGAATGCACATGTAAAAAAAAAATTACAATTACAATTAAATAAAAATATAAAGTATAAAATATATATAAAGTATAAAATATAAGTATAAAATGCTCATCACACGGCTTCATTTTTACATACCTGACATTTGATTTCAAAAAAAGGTTACATCATGTGATCACAGCCTGAATCACACCACTTTTATTCACACCTACATACAATCCAATCTGGGCAGCGTGTTCACATCAGAAAGAAAATGTCTGCTTATGTAGCATAAAAAAATCCCTGCCCTGTTTTGACATTTCCCCTCCCCACTAAGCTAGTGTACATTTGCATATTTTGTCAGAGAAATGATGTGTGGAGAACTTCTATCAAGGAGGACGCATATTAAATAAGCTCTTTTGTAATCCTGATATGGATACGATATGAGCCACGAGGCTGTATGGAACCGGAGTGGAACGAAAGAACCCGACAGACCAGAGACACAATGACAGCGAAAAAAAAAAAAAAAAGATGACACACGGTTCCGCCTTACGAGCAGTTTTGCCTTCTGGGAGTCGATCATTTTCCACGTCAACGATTCTTGAACCTCAGTCTCTGCTGCTTTGTGCAAACTCTTTCTCCTGGATCTGCGTTTGCCTCAGCTACTTTCCTCTTGTCCTTCTTCTCATCATCCTCACCCCTACGAAACACACAGCTTTTATTCTTTTGCTGCTATTGATCTAAGCTATACACAGTCAGCATAAACTGAGTTTAGATGTCCACAGTTGTGGACAGATGTTGCAACTTTTTTTGCAAGATAAACAGTGTTATTCATTCACCGGTCATAATGTTATGCCTGATATATGATATAATTGGTCTTTCCACCACAGAAAATCATAGGGTACACACACTCCTCTCCAAATGCTAACCTGCTAAGCATGGCTCTCACAATTACTTCAGGAAATTTAATTGGATAAAAGCATCTATAACATAATGGGCAATATACATTTGAATCCATAATAAACACATAAAAATGTACTAAAATATATTAGTTTTTTGTAGTGTAAATGTGAGGGTGATGCCAATTAGGTATTGCTACTCTTAAAAGATTTAATTAGTATCCATGTCAGTGGCATGAGGACTTTCTAAAAAAACGATTCTTCATTCACTTTTATCTACTCGATCATCTTTCCATGATGAAGTAACCTGTAATAGGCAACTCATGTAAAAAAATGTTTAAGTATGATAAATTAAGGCATTATAACGGCATATGAATGATTTTACATAGAAATCTGTAAAGTATAATATCAGTAGTGTTTTTTTTTTTTTATCACACACAAAAATAAAAATAAAAAATAGTGTCAGCTCTCAGCCAGTTACATGCTCCAGTTCCATGTAGGTGTTATTTTCACTTAACAGTTAAACAGGTACACAGACTTTTCCAATGTCTCATTCTGTTTGATCCCAAGCATGCCCAATTAGACACACACTACTCAAACGACTTTAATTCACACAAACTACGTGATGTCCAGTATTACATTCAGTCTTTCTCATGTTTCCTGACTTTTACCAAGCCTTTGTTCAGTTGTGTTGTGACTTTGTTACCAAACTCATTTACTTTCCTGTTAGTGATATAGTCTTGCCCATGTGTATTCTGTTAGTTAGTCGGTAGACTTTTGCCTGATTTTGCATTGTGATTTTTATAATGCTGATTTGGATTTTTTTCTGTCTGTGTTATGGATTGAAATTTAGCTTAACAAACTTTATCCTGCACTCTAACATGGCATCATCACATGTCGTGCATCGACAGTGTGACTGCGCTCTGACTGACAGTTTGCGTGGCGCTGCCTATGCACAATGCTCAGTTCACCCGTGTTTGGGAAGCCGCACCCTGTTTAATGCCTACACTTGCGCCAATTCACAACAGTCTGTAAAAGTTTGTCTGCATTTGCATCTGTCTGCATTTTCTGACAAATGTTCAATACTGAAGAATGCACATGTAAAAAAAAATTACAATTACAATTAAATAAAAATATAAGTATAAAATATATATAAAGTATAAAATATAAGTATAAAATGCTCATCACACGGCTTCATTTTTACATACCTGACATTTGATTTCAAAAAAAGGTTACATCATGTGATCACAGCCTGAATCACACCACTTTTATTCACACCTACATACAATCCAATCTGGGCAGCGTGTTCACATCAGAAAGAAAATGTCTGCTCATGTAGCATAAAAAAATCCCTGCCCTGTTTTGACATTTCCCCTCCCCACTAAGCTAGTGTACATTTGCATATTTTGTCAGAGAAATGATGTGTGGAGAACTTCTATCAAGGAGGACGCATATTAAATAAGCTCTTTTGTAATCCTGATATGGATACGATATGAGCCACGAGGCTGTATGGAACCGGAGTGGAACGAAAGAACCCGACAGACCAGAGACACAATGACAGCGAAAAAAAAAAAAAAAAGATGACACACGGTTCCGCCTTACGAGCAGTTTTGCCTTCTGGGAGTCGATCATTTTCCACGTCAACGATTCTTGAACCTCAGTCTCTGCTGCTTTGTGCAAACTCTTTCTCCTGGATCTGCGTTTTGCCTCAGCTACTTTCCTCTTGTCCTTCTTCTCATCATCCTCACCCCTACGAAACACACAGCTTTTATTCTTTTGCTGCTATTGATCTAAGCTATACACAGTCAGCATAAACTGAGTTTAGATGTCCACAGTTGTGGACAGATGTTGCAACTTTTTTTGCAAGATAAACAGTGTTATTCATTCACCGGTCATAATGTTATGCCTGATATATGATATAATTGGTCTTTCCACCACAGAAAATCATAGGGTACACACTCCTCTCCAAATGCTAACCTGCTAAGCATGGCTCTCACAATTACTTCAGGAAATTTAATTGGATAAAAGCATCTATAACATAATGGGCAATATACATTTGAATCCATAATAAACACATAAAAATGTACTAAAATATATTAGTTTTTTGTAGTGTAAATGTGAGGGTGATGCCAATTAGGTATTGCTACTCTTAAAAGATTTAATTAGTATCCATGTCAGTGGCATGAGGACTTTCTAAAAAAACGATTCTTCATTCACTTTTATCTACTCGATCATCTTTCCATGATGAAGTAACCTGTAATAGGCAACTCATGTAAAAAAATGTTTAAGTATGATAAATTAAGGCATTATAATGGCATATGAATGATTTTACATAGAAATCTGTAAAGTATAATATCAGTAGTGTTTTTTTTTTTTTATCACACACAAATAAAAATAAAAAATAGTGTCAGCTCTCAGCCAGTTACATGCTCCAGTTCCATGTAGGTGTTATTTTCACTTAACAGTTAAACAGGTACACAGACTTTTCCAATGTCTCATTCTGTTTGATCCCAAGCATGCCCAATTAGACACACTACTCAAACGACTTTAATTCACACAAACTACGTGATGTCCAGTATTACATTCAGTCTTTCTCATGTTTCCTGACTTTTACCAAGCCTTTGTTCAGTTGTGTTGTGACTTTGTTACCAAACTCATTTACTTTCCTGTTAGTGATATAGTCTTGCCCATGTGTATTCTGTTAGTTAGTCGGTAGACTTTTGCCTGATTTTGCATTGTGATTTTTATAATGCTGATTTGGATTTTTTTCTGTCTGTGTTATGGATTGAAATTTAGCTTAACAAACTTTATCCTGCACTCTAACATGGCATCATCACATGTCGTGCATCGACAGTGTGACTGCGCTCTGACTGACAGTTTGCGTGGCGCTGCCTATGCACAATGCTCAGTTCACCCGTGTTTGGGAAGCCGCACCCTGTTTAATGCCTACACTTGCGCCAATTCACAACAGTCTGTAAAAAGTTTGTCTGCATTTGCATCTGTCTGCATTTTCTGACAAATGGTCAATTATCTGACTTTAAATGGAAGTAAAGTGGAGCTTTAGGCATATTAGTTCTCCTGAAATGTTGGTAAGAATTCTAGAGAACAATGCTTACACGCTAGCTTTCAGATTTACTGCAAAAAATCTGATTTATACGACATCCTAAATGAATCCGCTAGTGTTCAGTCAATAATATCTGTCTAATGCAGATGGAATAAATGCTTTATGTTGTTGGCAAAAAAAAGGCACATACTCAGCTTTTTCAGTCTCTGAGTGCTTCTCTTCATCCTCCTCTTCCAAATCCTCCTCAGACACCACAACCTATTGGCACACACAAATAAATAACTGTAAAATGTATATCAATATCTGGACAACCATGGACAAAGCTTCAGGCACACAAACAGATCTTGAGTGGCCTGCTAAAGAGCTCTAACCTCAACCCTGTTAAACACCTTTAGGATGAATTGGAACACTTATTGCACCCCCTGCCTCCTCACCTCCCCTACATCAGTACATAACATTACTAACACCCTTGTGACTAAAAGATCACAAATCTCCACAAGAACACTCCAAAATCTGGTGGAACATCTAAACAGAAGAGTGGAGGTTATTATAACAGCAAATAGGAACTAAATGTGGAATGGGATGCTCAAAATGCACATACAAGGTGGTCAGGTTTTCGTCCATATAGTTTATCTACAAAGCTAGAAATGTACCAATAAGCCTAATAATTTATACAGTGTACGTAAGTATTATAATATTTGACCCAAAAAGTTTCTTGCTCTTGTTATCATATCATATTATTGTACTGCTATCTAAGTGAAGTTTAAATTAAAAACAAAAACATGCGTTTGTTTTAAAAGGACATCTAGACATACATGCACAATGCAGAGATTTGTATATTAAATTTTGGCAAAAAAAATAAATATTTGTAGCTATCTAATATCTTAGATTATAATACTATTAGGATTTTCTCAGAGAGAACGAGCAGCAATCTGGCTCGCACAGCTATGGCTTGTTAGCATGCGTCTTGGATAAAAACTGCTTGTATTAGTCCTTGATCTAAGATCTGAATAAATGCTATTATGATTCTAATAATGCAGCTAGAATATTTATTTATTTATCCATTCATTTATTCATTCACTTATTTATATTTTACCTCTTGAACCAAAAAGGGTTAGTGTTTGGTGAAGACAAGAAAGCTGGCATATTAGCAAAAAAAACAAACAAACAGTTTTTAGATAGTGTATTTTCTTTCATATCAGAACAAAACACCTGAGTAAGATCGTTATGGCTAACTATTTGCTGCTTACTCTTTTGAAAAGATTTGTTCTTATATAAACAAGCTGTGATGTCTATGGTTAGCAAGCTAGCATGATATATAAAAACATAAAAAGATGATCACGATTTAAGAAAACAGAATGTGCACTTGTATCAAAAAAATTCAACTAAAATGACTAGCTAAACAGAATCCTCACTTATAACAAAAAAGGATCTGAATAACAAAGCTGTAGCTAGCCATACTCATTTATTTGATAAATGCTAAATCAGATAAGTTCTTGTATCAAAATTAGATATAAATAACAGCTATGACTAGTATGCACAACTAGGATTTCTAAATATAATTTGTACTTGTATCAGAAAGAAATTTAACTGTTACTAGCTGGCAGCTAATATTTCTAAATGAACTAGCTTGGCTTCGTAAATAGGACCAGGGTAGCTGAACAAAGATAATTGTAGAGGCTTAGGACCACAAATCTAACCATTAGTAATAAACTATACTATTTGTAGTACACAAGAGATTACTGGAAATGCTGTGTACAAGTTTCCTGTGTGTGTTTAGTTGCATTTCAGTGTAGTTACTCGATTATAAATGCTGAATACATTCTTCAGATCAGACGACATTACTGTGATATGTATGTGCTGTACTGTACTGACCTGATTTTTAGAAAGATCCATTACATCACTCATGCTGGTGTTGGAATCTTGACTAAGTAGCATGTACTGTCCACCTTCCTTTCGTAACTGGAGACCAAATATGTCAGTAAGTAGCTGAGGGTTTCTGGACACAGCCGATAAATCCAGAGTCATCGCTTGAAGCTCACCCTGGGATGATATAGACCGTTTTGGACCTTTGACCACATGGGCTACCCCTTCGTTTAGCCCTGTGACATCATCCAGCGTCGGATCTGACAAATTGTTGAAAAAATCTGAGAGTTTGGTCTCTTTGGCAAACTCTATAATACAACCACTGAGAAAGACAAGGTAAAGGATGTGAAGGAAAAAGCAAATGGTGCCTAAGATAGCGTGACAAACGACTGAGAAAGTCCTCTGGAAGAAGTGAGCGATAACCAAAATAAGACTCTTCACTGTCATCCTTTTTATCTGCCTCTTCATGTTCCTTATAGAAAGGAGGCACATTATCATCATCAGGCCATTAAAAGGAGTCAGGAGAAGCTGTTTCATCAGCTCCATGTTTAGAGAAAAGCCTTTCTGCACGTTTTTAGTGCCATCATTATCTATTGAAGGATTTTTATCGTCCTCGTCTTTCTTCTTGTCCACTCCGTCCTTCTCGGTTTCTATCATTTCCTCGTCACGGTCGGAACCAGAGATCTGGGCGGCCAGCTGCATCTCAAAGATGGTGTCCTCACAGAAGTTCACAAAGAGCTCCATTTTTTCCTTTTCTCCTCCCTCATTAATGATGCCGAAGATGAACTTGTGCTTGCTCTCCTTGACCTAAAGCAAATTATTCAAATGTTTATCACAAGACAGATGATAATTACGATATACACCAAACAGGCATAACTTCATGGCCACCAATTAGGCATAACATTATGACTACCTCTCTAATATTGTGTACCTCTGACCTGTCGAGTATAAACAGCCTTAACCTCTTCAGCAATTTAAGCTTCAGGAGCTCGTCTGTTGGTTCAGACCACAAGTTCCAGCCTTCGCTCCCCATGTGCATCAATGAGCCTTAACTGCCTATGACACTTCTTTGGATCACTTTTGATAGATGCTGACCACTGCAGACCAGGAACAGCCCACAAGATCTGCAGTTTTGGAGATGCTTTGACCCAGTCGTCTAGCCATCACAATTTGGGCCTTGTCGAACTCGCTCAAATCCTTCCCATTTTTCCTGCCTCAAAAACCATCAACTTTGAGAACAAAATGTTCACGTGCTGCCTAATAAATCCCACCCACTAACAGGTGCATTGATAAAGAGATAATCGGTGTTATTTACTTCACCGCTCATAATGATATAATGTTATGCCTGATTGGTGTAAGTACAATGTTTTAGCTTCTTAGTGTCCACTTTTATTATTATCAATTCTATATTTCACAATGGTTTTTACTTTACACACATTAGTCATTCCGGCCACTTGGGTTGAAAAGGTTACACCCATGTTTACACTACCACAAGTTCTTCATAATCAGAATTGAGTGCTGCTTATGCTGATTATTCCATTCCATTTCAAAAGCATCTACACCATTATTAAGAAACACAAGCACCTGCTGTTAAGTAAGAACAAACTCACAAATCAGTGAGTAAAGACTGATGAAGGAAGTCTAACAATTTATTCTGACAATTTATTGTAGCATTTGGTGGTTTACTGCAAAAAAACTGCTTCCAGCCATCATTATTTTAACAGTGTATAAAATACAATCATGTGAGTGTAGAATGTAGGCTACTCAGTTCATGTACTAGTTAGACTAGAACATCTCTCATGCAAATCTCAGGCAATCTCCAATTATGATCCTTTGGTCATAAATGACAAATAGTATTTCCCTGCCTATGTATTACATTATACTGTATTATATTCTGCCTAACAATATTTGAGTATGTGTACAGGATGTCCATTAATCCATCTACCACGCAATAAAATATTCGAATACAAAGTCTACTAAATGTTGTACAACTGGGTTCCACAACTTTTTAAGCTGCATCATTTTTCTGTTCTATAATGGGGGGCCGGGTCGGTCTGTAACAGAAAATGGCATGGGCTGGAATGACTACCAGTATTATTGTGGAGATTTTATTATTATTAATAATTGGAAATTGTCCGATAGTGGATTTTAAAGATACTGATAGCTAGGTTGGATCGAATTTGCCGATAACCGATTTATCAACCAATATTTTTTTAAATTGATAAAAAAACAACAACACCATGTAAAAGAGTACAGAACATTTTTACCAAAATAAAAACAGAATTATGAAAATGTGCTAAAGGCAATAAACATGAATGTATTCGTTTATGAACATAATTAAATAATAAAAAAAAAAAAGTTAAATAATAAATATAGCTCTCTTTGCGCAGCACGTGGTCTCGTGTATATAAAAACAAACAGCACATTGTGTCAATGATTCACCACTAGAGGCTGCTCTTGTAATGACAGCTGACCAGCAGCCGGAAAAACTATCAATCTGGATTTTTGCCAAAGGCCGGTAGTTCCAGCAATCGGTGCCTCGACCTCTATTAATAACTAAGTTGAATTTAATTTTAAAGCCAACAGATATTTCTTTGATTCTAAATATGTCTCTGGCATGGCTGTGATGGACGTTCCAAATGTGGTGACTGGCCATATTCGACCTGCGGCCATAGATTGGGGACCTCTGTTTTATAATATAAACAGATTTAGCTTATGTAGAGAAATGTCTGCATTACCTGTGGTTTCTCCCATTGCATCCGGCTCGACTCGCTGATTTCAAAGTACACCCTCTCGACCCGTTTACCACTTCCCATGATCTCAATCCTGCCCAGGTGAGGCTGGAAATACCTGAGCACACTGTCAGCTAACTCCAGAAAGTTCCGCAACCGGGCATCGTGCGGCATGTGCTCCGACAGGTTGGTCAATAGGACGGCCACGTTGAAACCGATATCTTTGGCCGGTTCGTGAAACCGTGCCATAAATGCACGATAGTCCAGGAGCTTGCTCTCGGTCGTCTCCACACAAGACAAGATGAATTTCCTCTCTGAAGGTGTGTAGCGTTTGTAGCCCTCCATAGCCTTCTGGAAGTCTTTCTTAGATATAAGCCCTTGTCCATCAGGGTCATATTCTTTGTAGGCATCAGAAGATATAAGGTCTTTGAGTTTTAGGAACATGTCGAAGAATGTGAGGATCATTTCCACATTGCTGGATGACTCCACCAGCATGTCCACCATCTGTTTGCCAATCGTGCCGTTCACAACATTGCCTGGAAAACACACCACCATGTGTATAAAGATACTCTATTCCACTAATTTATGGTATTTTGATTTGATTGTTTGAAATAAAATCCAGATGTTATAACAATGCACATCAAGTTACTTAAAATATAGATTGGACAAGAAACCTTTGAGTGGTAACCATTTCATTGTACATTAATTTTGTAATCTCTACTCATTAAAGAAAAAAATATATATATTACCTTCTAGCATAGACAAAAGCATCACCACCATATCTTTCAGCAAATCCATAAGTTCCTTCAGCAGCTCTATCTGACTCGAATCCTAGATGTAGCACAAAATTGTCACCTCACAGTATTCTGAGCTTACTTTTATTAAAAGCATTTTATATGTCAGCTCACCAGAGACTGACATTTGCTGTCAAGAATACCCTGTAAATAGCACAGTCTGTTTCCTTGATCGTCTGTTATTTATAGTCATATTACATTCTGCATAAAGGTCAAACAAGTGGTAATGACATACGCCAATTTTTTCACCTCAATAATTAAGCATTTAGATTTATTCCACATTTCAATAACTCCCTCACCATTAAATCTGAGGTTTTTAAAGAATTTACAAGAACAAATAAATATTTTTTTGTAGTAAAGTTTTGTTATGCAGACCTGAGAAAGCTTCATCTGCATGTGAGCAAAGACGTGGAGGAAGCCGACCACAGCATCCCACAACCGACTGTGGGCCAAACTCTGCTGGTTGCCGGTGCATGGACCCTTAAAAAAGTTAATGATTTGTCATGCAACATTTCACTTTCCAATTTTGTGTTACACTATGTTGCCAAAAGTATTGGGACACCTTACCTTTCCTGCCATATGTGGTTCTACTACATGGAACAATCTTCCAAGAGGATTAGATGGAATTACATGGGCAAAATGGGACTAAATGTGGAATGCAATGCTTAAAAAAAGCACATACCATACTTATGACCAGGTGTCCACAAACTTTTGGCAATATAGTATAATGTAGGTGTATATGTAAACCTTAACATGTTAGGATATTAACAATGCAGCTAGTGTGGAAGTGGGAGAGTGAGATATGGGTAAAAAAGTATGAAAGTGAGGATGGGCAGAAAAGTAGGTTAAATACATAAATAAAAAGATGCACACAAAGAAATAAAAATTAGACAAAAAGAATCTAACATTTCCTAAAGCATTCTATTTTCTTCTTGACTTCTTAACCAATTACTACTTTCCCCAAATGATCTTGTATTAATAGTGTTAAAATATAGTATACAGTTGTACCTCCACTTCTCTTGTTCTGACTTTGAAATAAATGTCAACATTTATCAAACAATGTAACGTAATGTATAAAATAATTTTAATGCTTAAACGTTTTTTCAATATTGTCTTATTTCCATAAAAATCAGTAGCCAAAGTTTATGTGGGTCTTATACGCAGTGTCTGTTTTGCATTGAATTGGTGACTAATGTTTGTCCGCATAGCTATCCATACATTTCCGACTCCTAGTGCTACTATGCATTATGCTATAATATTGTAAAGTTAAGATGGTTATGATGAAATGGCATGAAAATTATTTTACAGTAGCCCACACTAATATCAGATCAGATCAGATAGACAGGTATTTTCTGGTATGTAATTTAATTAAAATAAAAAGCCTAGAAAAACTGATGCATGTAATGTTTTTTATTGTGTCCAATAATGTGCTTACCTGGATGTATTCTGTGAGTGTGTTAAAGACCTGTTTGGCCACCCTGATGGCTTTGGAGAAGTTGCGCTGGCCGTGTTCATCAATCACATCTTTTCCAGAGTAATACCAGTAAAAGTCACTGATGGACTCCTAAACACAACACACGGTTATAAACCTTCTACTGTATATTCATTACTACATATCTAGTACTACTATATAGTAACTATTAGTACTATAGTATAGTATATAGTACTTTACAACTGCAAATTCATTACTGCATATTGTATATTATATATTCACTAATGTGTAATCACTATGGTATATTCACTAGTGCAGATTCACTACTATATTTAACAGTCACATTCGCACATGTACAGAACATCAACAGCTCCATATTGCCCTTGTAAATTAATGCAACTTAATTGTTCTCAGTGATTCCTAAAAGGAAAAAAACCCACACATTTAACCCATGTCCCTGTCCCTTTAGTTGAGCTCACAGTGTTGATTCACCTGTAATCGGAGCAGGTAGTCCACAGTGGAGATGACTATATTTACTGTGGTATTGTTTCCTGTCTGACTTCTCAGATAGTTCTGTAATTCTGTCATAAGGAAAACCAGTTTAGATATTTTGAACAGCATAGCAGACCACTATAGAGTTAGAAAACACATTGTTTAATGAAGCTTTTCTGCAGAAATGAAAACCCACTAGCAATATCTAAACCACCATCCTGTGCCATATTATGGTCTGAAAACTTGATTACTGGCTCTTAGGCTCTATGATATTATTGCACATGCCATGTGTTCAGTACCCAATCAGAATTTTAGACTCTTTTGGCTCTCACTGATTCATAGAGTGAAGAAATACAGATAGAGTGGCATTTTCACACTTTTCACATAAATTATTTAGGGGAAATGGGGGAGAAATGGGGGTGGGGGGTGGGGGGTTGAAGGGGATTCCAATAGCGTTTTTCTATAACCATTGGCATTTGTATCAATAACATGTTGGGTGCGAATATGCACCATTAGAAACCCATCAGGTTAAATATTTAAATCCTAGACTGCCACTATTGGCCTTTACTTGCTGAAATATATATAAATATTGAAGGATCAGTAAGGGTGTAACACAAAAGAAATCTATTTAATAATTAAAAATTGAAAAATTTATAAAAACAAATATCAAGTGAGTTTAAATAGAAAAAGCTAATGCTTATGCTATCTGATATATGATATATATGAAAATAGCTGAAAATAAAATCATGGACCTAATTTCCTAATATTCTTCCACATTGTCATTACAAATCTTTATATATATAAAAAAAATCATATTATTATTACTTTTTTCCGCTTTCGCCAAGGGCTTTGTCAACCATTACTAAACTCATTCTTTATATCTAAAGATGAAAGACCAGGAGGGAAAACAAAACAAGAGGCAAAGACTCTGTGTGATTTTGAGTTATTGCTTTGGTACAATGGCCGGGAGATGTCGAGCTGCTGGTGATTTATTGTGCAATTGTGTGAATAAACACCTGCATTATGTCCTTCACAAAGCAACTGGAGGAAGCGGAAGAGATCACACGTGAGTGGCTCATCTGCCATAACCTTATCACCTAATAAACAGATACAGAGAGAAAAATGATATATATATATATATAAAAAGCAATCCAGTAGCACAAAACATAAGACTATATTCATATTTTTATATTATATTTAGATGTACCTGCATTGCCTTCAGCTGCCGTTCCTAGACACTCGGCTTTTAGCTGCCTTTCAAATGCATTCAGGTCTAAAACGCTGAAAAATTCAAAATATATATATATATATATATATATATATATATATATATATATATATATATATATATATATATATAATGGGCACATCAGAGGTCATTGAAATTGTGAAGGATTATTTAACAAGGTAATAAAACACAAGAAAAGCATCAGCATTATAGTAGCAAGGGGTGTAAAACACAAGCGTATCTTTAGAAGCACTTTGAGCTTTTAAAGGACTATAAATTGAAACTATCATTTGTTAATGTATTGGTAAATTTATCAATAGTTTAATAGCTTAGAACAGAACATTCTTATTATACTAATTAAAGCATATCATTAAATAAATATACAGTCTATTTAATAGGGATTGCATACACTTTTCACATAAATTATTTAGGGAAATGGGGAGAAATGGGGTGGGGTGGGGGTTGAAGGATTCCAATAGCGTTTTCTATAACCATTGGCATTTGTATCAATAACATGTTGGGTGCGAATATGCACCATTAGAAACCCATCAGGTTAAATATTTAAATCCTAGACTGCCACTATTGGCCTTTACTTGCTGAAATATATATAAATATTGAAGGATCAGTAAGGGTGTAACACAAAAGAAATCTATTTAATAATTAAAAATTGAAAAATTTATAAAAACAAATATCAAGTGAGTTTAAATAGAAAAAGCTAATGCTTATGCTATCTGATATATGATATATATGAAAATAGCTGAAAATAAAATCATGGACCTAATTTCCTAATATTCTTCCACATTGTCATTACAAATCTTTATATATATATATAAAAAAAATCATATTATTATTACTTTTCTCCGCTTTCGCCAAGGGCTTTGTCAACCATTGTACAAAAGTGACTAAACTCATTCTTTATATCTAAAGATGAAAGACCAGGAGGGAAAACAAAACAAGAGGCAAAGACTCTGTGTGATTTTGAGTTATTGCTTTGGTACAATGGCCGGAGATGTCGAGCTGCTGGTGATTTATTGTGCAATTGTGTGAATAAACACCTGCATTATGTCCTTCACAAAGCAACTGGAGGAAGCGGAAGAGATCACACGTGAGTGGCTCATCTGCCATAACCTTATCACCTAATAAACAGATACAGAGAGAAAAATTATATATATATATATATAAAAAGCAATCCAGTAGCACAAAACATAAGACTATATTCATATTTTTATATTATATTTAGATGTACCTGCATTGCCTTCAGCTGCCGTTCCTAGACACTCGGCTTTTAGCTGCCTTTCAAATGCATTCAGGTCTAAAACGCTGAAAAATTCAAAATATATATATATATATATATATATATATATATATATATATATATATATATATATATATATATATAATGGGCACATCAGAGGTCATTGAAATTGTGAAGGATTATTTAACAAGGTAATAAAACACAAGAAAAGCATCAGCATTATAGTAGCAAGGGGTGTAAAACACAAGCGTATCTTTAGAAGCACTTTGAGCTTTTAAAGGACTATAAATTGAAACTATCATTTGTTAATGTATTGGTAAATTTATCAATAGTTTAATAGCTTAGAACAGAACATTCTTATTATACTAATTAAAGCATATCATTAAATAAATATACAGTCTATTTAATAGGGATTGCATAGACTTTTTCATTTATTAATTGGTACTTGCGGAATGTCGATTTCATGACATGGTGGCAGAAACAGGAAAAAAATTGCATGAAGATGGTAAAAAAAAGCGTTCCAAATGCAATATTTCTCGTTTAAAGGTTGTTTAATGATCATGTTCTGAGAAGCCATGTGAATTTGATGTCATTGAACTCAAAAGAAACAAGGTCCTGAATTAAAATTTTTAGGTTGAAAAGGGATTTTTCTTACTCAGAGATCAGAAATGATGAGTTATGACCTTTAGTAGAATGCAACATCAGAGCTAGTCCATCTCTCATAATTCTAAATCCAGCATTTATCTAAAATATTAGGATTTGATGAATAGATGTGCAAGTTGTGCAGTCATGCAGCCTTTATCATTCCCAAAATATAAAAAATGTACACTACATGGACAAGCATAGAGGAGACCAAAGCCTGTTCCAGCATGACGATGCTCCTGTGCACAAAGCCAGCTCCATGAAGATACGTTTTACACTGACCGTGGTGGAAGATCTTGAGTGGCCTGCTATAAAGCTCTGAACTCAACCTTACTGACTTCACTCCAGACCTCCTCACCTCACCTACATCATTACCTGACCCTTGTGGCTGAATGAGCACAAATCTCCACAAGCACACTCCAAAATCTAGTCGAACATCATCCCAGAACTGGAGATTATTATAACAGCAAATGGGGACTAAATGGGAGTTTCAAAAGCACATACAGTATAAATCTTATGGCCAGGTGTCTAAATACCTTTATCTAGTGTATAATACTAAGAAGGAGATTGAAGAAGGACTCATAGGCAAAACTCAGGAAATCGCTAGGCTACAGGTTTGCTGTGAATTGTAGACAAAATGTGCTGTTTCAATATGATTGTTTTGAGAGTTCACATAGCTTGAATGAAACGAGACAGCAGGCTGTATTTGGCCTGTGGGCTTTGGGTTTGACGTGTTCTAAAATATGACTGTAATAGAGACACTACCTGCAGGACTGCATGAGGCTCGCCAGGCTGTGAAAAAATCCCACATCTCTTTTCTCTCTCAGATAGTCCAACATTTTCTACCAGAACCCAAACAGAAAAAAAAAATCATGCAATATGAGAGAAAATAAAATGCTCATAAGAGGTGGAACGGTATAGTATTATTTGATTTATAATACTGTTTTTCACAATTTGATACATTTCTCCAAATATTTTTCTACAAAATTTGAATGAGGTAAAATGATAATTTTTTCTCTGTATAAAACTATATATATTATATATATACAGTATGTGCATGCTTCTTTCCTGAATTCAATAATTGTGCATGTGATTACAAACCAGAGCGATTAAATAACTGTAAATACACTTAAATCTCAACTAGTAAAAATGTTTGAAACATAATAAGTTGTTTGACTAAAATGCCCATCTTTCAAGCATCTTTCTCAGGTCTCAGTTGTGTGGGAGTGATGTTTTTAAAAGCTCTGCAGTAGGTTTCACAGTTCTAATGTGCCTGTGGAATCTATAACGTATACCATTTATTGGTCATTTGGGGTCCAGAGCTATCGAGCTACAGTGTGCCTCCAATACATTGTATTTTAACACTTGGCTGAAGCCAACTA